>NC_049212.1:3007500-3280000 GCF_013347855.1 Anguilla anguilla
CCAAGGAGTGTTGGTGGACATGTTTTTTTCTCTCTCTTCCACACAAATCCACTTACTCGCACGCGCACACACACAGACACACAAACACTCAATCCTCCCCCAGTCATGTGATGTTTGGTAAAAAAAAAAAAAAAAAAAAGAATGCTGAAATTAGAATGCTGAGTTAGAATCTTTTTTACAACAACAGAACTTTGTGAGGAGCACAGGGCCATTTCTGTAGTTTACCTGGCTTGGCCCACTGTTTCATCATAGTATTGACCATATTTATGTCACTGGACATTCTCTACCATTTTGCAATCATGTGTTTATGCTTTTTCCTCTTAATGACTTCAAAAGGGGGATTGTTTGAAATAGCGATTGAAGAATAATTCTGTATTAGAATACAGACCATGGATTCACAACCCTGGTCCAGGAGGGCCCCAGTCCTGCAAACTCCTTTATGACTAAGAACATTAAATGACTTGCTTCAGCTTGGTTTAACTGACCAATGAAATCACTCTTCTCAAGTCTGAGGTCATTTATGAAGTGCTGATAGGTGAAAAACCTGCAGGACAGCTCTGTAAGGCCAGGGTTGGACCCTGGTATAGATAGTTTATTCTGTAGTTTCTTTTCTGGTTTCCTTTTTTGCTACTTGTAAACTCAAACAAATAAAAGTGAAAATGTCAACTACATTTTGAAATGCAAAATGATTGTCCTTTATACAAAATGTGAACTCCTGCAGAAAACGTATATTTTCTAAACTACAAAAGAAAATGTCATGGATTCGTTGATTTATGTCATAAAGAAATTGTTCCAGAAAAGAATGTGCTATTTCCTTTGTCACACAGCTTGGCATGCGGTGTGTGCACATGACCACAATAACAAAGAGAACTACGACGGCTGTGCTAACTTTAATCTGTTAATTACGAACACACCTTCAGCCCACAATCATGTGTTAGTATCTAGATACATAATTCACATGTAGGTACGTTTCAGTTGTAGTGAATCTAGCAATCTTCCTTCAGTGCTCTCATAATTCCCAGACAGCGTTGTTATGACAGGTGGTTCATGGTCTTGTGTGGTGTTTTCCCCCCCTGCCCAGTATCTTCGTAAATTATACTGAAACCTTTTCATTTTTTTTTGTTTCTAGTTCATTTATGTATCTATTGACTTTTTCAGCAAGCAGCTATTCAAAGTGTATACTCCATACTGTTTTGTCCATACTGTTGTGATAATAAAACAATACAATCAATACAATTGTTCATCATTATACATAGGCCAAATCATGTTGATACCACTTGTCTAAAATCCAGTTGGTTAAATGGGATGCTTTGAAGTAACCGCCACATTAAGAATCAGTGAAAATGCATTTGGCATCTGGGCCCTTGGCAGATTGATTAGCATTAAATGAATAGCATTATACTGAATATGATGAATTGGGGCACACCTTTGTTGCTGATATAATGTAGTCAGAGGTCAGAAATGTGTCTTTGTAAAAATTAATAGAATCTAACAGTACGAGGAGCAAACTGGACAGATAACCAATTAATGACTTAGAAAAGAATGCTGATGCAATAAATTTGGAGATGTTCCGATGGAAAATGACGTCATCATTTCTAAGAAGAAGGCTTGGCACTTAAATCATAAATGTAACACCGAGCTGGAATTACTAAGAAGACAGCAGTTTGTGACACCCTGACCTCTGCTTTATTCTGCTATGGCCTGACCCAGAACCTCCCACATAATTCCAATATGGGTATTAACCAGTTTTAAGGTACGGAGTCCAATGAATATGAGGTATGCCAGTTCCTGCTCTCTGTGTCTTATCTCTAGACCACTCTGGCCTGTCCTCTGAAGTTTTCTAGGGCCCAGAACAGGCCAATCGGCAGTCTAACTGGTGTGATTGGAACAAAAATTAAAATTAAAAAATGGTCTCAGCAAGTGTCGCACTAAAACGTCTGTGGGCGGATGTGTAGAGAATGGGTGTGGACCTACACCACACATTGGCAGGTTGGCATAACTGTGAGGTGACAGGGAGATTGAGGACCTGGCGTACTGTTTACTATTGTATTTTACAGTTTATTTACCGCACTGATCCAATGGTAAACACTGTATTCATTGTGTTCAGCTGCAGGGCTCTGTATCCCAGTAGACTGTAGACTGGTTTGCAGAAGTGCGCCCCTTACCAGACCCCCAAAGGTGGGCCAGCAGGTCCAATAAAGACAGTGCTCAGTGAAAGCCGATGTCATGGGGAACAAGTTGGTGTCTTTGGTGGTGAGGTGCTGACTAAAGATCTTGATGCCAATGGGTCAGCAACCAGCCAGATACAAAGGTTAACCCAGTGTGATATGCTTACAGAGATAGCACAAGCAGGATCATTAATGTACTGTTTTGTCATGATTGTGTCTTTATCTGATGACTTGGGGTTTTCCTTTAGGTTCTGGATGTAGAAGGGGAAAAGTGCAGTGGTTTGGGGAAACTTAGTTGCCAATACGACGTTCTGCGCACCATTTGCGTATAGCCATCTCACTACACACACACTTTTGCATCCGTATATTACCATCATTTAACATACTGTAAAATTTACCGCATTCACATTAACCTGATATTCCTTTTTGACCATTACCACTGCACGCCTAGCAGTTTCAGGGTCTGAACATACGCATGGAACTCTGCACCCAGTAGTCACTCGCCTGTACAGTAAGGCTGTAGCAAGATACGCAATTGCTAGATGCAGGCTACACAAGCCAGAGGCACATCCACGTCCACCACCATAGATAGAGATCCATATAGAGCCACACTACTGGCTGATCACTTGCAGCCTCCTTCTATGCATAACTGTTAGCACAGAGGAAAGGTTAAACACTATTTTTGGAGTCAGATAACCAAGATAACATGAAATTAATCCCGTTCCAGTAGCACCGGGAAAGCCTACCTGTGTTCCTTTGCGACTCTCATACATCTGCTGTTTTATCCGAGGGGTTTCTTACAAAACCGTACAGCTGTATTGTCTGCGTGTGGTTGGTGTTGTGGATGTAATTTCCCTGCAGTAAGATTAAATTCATTTTTTTCTTCACACTGGGGATTTATTTATTTATTTATTGCTGGTCTAGGTCTTCTTTTACTATATGTATGTATGTATGTGTGTGTACATATATACACTACGTGGTCAAAAGTATGTGGACACCCAAACATCACACCCATTATGTGCTTGTTGAACACCTCATTCCAAGACCATGGGCATGAATATGGAGCTAGTTAACACACCCCCCCCCCCTAATTTTCTAACATCTTGGGAACACAAATTTCTAAACAAAATAATGTCAATAATAATAATAATAATAATAATAATAATAATAATAATAATAATACATTTTATTCATGCTGTGCTTTTCAACACTGGATGCATTTAACACTTTCATGTGACACATTTTTATATTTTGCATGTCTTAATGACTTATACACAGTGCTTTGCATGCGTGAGTAACTTGTTTTTTTTTTTGGAAACGTGTTTTTGTCGAGATTCGTTTTACGTGTAGCCCATGTATCCCATCTCCGCAGGTGCGCAACATTGGCGTTGGGATTTATTATGCCTAGCGTTTATAAAAGGCTAAAGAAACAGCAGCACCAAACCTTGTCGCTAATTAGCACATTTTCAGGACATTACCTGTGCTGCGTTTGCTCCAAGTTGATCTAAGCAACATTAAGAGATTTACATACGCCGCTGATCCAGCATCTCAAACTCTTAACTCGCTATAAATTCTTTGCTACGCGCCGTACGGCTACTTGCTATAGCATTTCGGCTTCTCTTCCGCTTTCACGTGTTTGCAATCTTGTTTCATATTTCACCTTGTTCACATTTTGAGACAACTGCAGCCTATTATACGGCAGCTAAAGGGTTAGTGTCGAATTGCCGAGTCAGTGTAGGACGTGTTTTCGCGGCATAACGCGTAGCATGTCCTATTCCTCAAAATGAAATTCACTTTTAAGTCCTTATGTGACCTTTGTGCACCAGAGGGATTTTTGAAAGTGCATTATAGCTACAGACTCCTAGTTAGACGAAAACGTAAACATGCTGCTGAATCGTTGACTACGAAGGCATGTGACCGGGCTTTCGATCACTTTAACACGAAATAGGCTATTCTTACTGTATTTAGCAGTTCAAAAGGGCAGACGCGCAAAAGCAGCCGAACTGCACCATCGGCAATACGATTTGTGTTTATGAATATCTTGACAGTTTGCCGATACTTAAGACCCGAGGTCTCTTTATATCTTAGCTGCAATAACTATTGCAAATAAATCAGATATTTTAACGTTTTAATCTGTCGTTGGCAGAGGGTCGAGTCATATAAAAGTTATCTTTCCAAAACCCGACTAAAATCGCCGATTTGCTAGATCTCTGCGGTGGATCGCCACAACTACTCGCTGGGGTTTGGTGCATTTTATAGGCTACATTTTTAACTGTTTACCTATTGCAGCGTGTGCCACATAAGCAAAAACAGGCTATGTCGGTATCCACACGCCTGATGTGTCTGCACCTCTCTTACCAACGTGCTGATATTTGAGGCTTTCATGAAGGGACTTTACATGAAAAGTGGGCTACGTAAATTCTTCCTAACACTGTAAAAGGGAATTTTTTTAGAAAGTTGAGTTTGATAGAAACACTGTCCCGGATATCCTGACTAGCTTCAAGTGGTGGGTGGAGGAAACAAGAAGGTGGCGTTGATGTGTGAGAATCCGGCAGTTAGTACTAGAGGGACCAGGCAGAAATCAGTTGTCTCAGAAGTAAAGGCTAGGGTGAGAAGTGGACATGTCGTCGTCTTTAAAGTCGTGGGCTCTGCTTGCGTGTTTCGTCCTGTTGTACATAACTTACCTCTTGCTTGGAGCTCTCGTTTTCTCCAGCGTAGAGAAACCCGAAGAGGAGAGACTGAGGAGGGAACTCGGTTTTCTAAAAGCAGAGTTTCTCAACCACAGTTGCGTGAATATAACATCCCTCGAAAACTTTATGGAAAAGATTTTGAATGCGAATAAGTATGGGGTGTCAATACTTTATAATTATTCCGAGAGCTCAAATTGGGATTTAGCTTCATCATTGTTCTTCGCCAGTACGTTGGTAACGACAGTAGGTAAGGACTAGTCCGTTTTTCTTTGTTCTGTAGTTTCCGTTTTCTGTCCGGTAGGCTATGCTATAACGAGGAGTTGGGTAGAAAAACAAATTGAATTTAATTAGAACAAATAAATACAATCTAGCCTTTTATGTTTTGAAATAACATTGTGTGTAACAAAATAGCTGTGTAACAAACGCAAAATGTCTTCACACGATTCATCGATCTGTTTACTAGTTTTTACTAGTTAATGTAGGTAAACAATGCACAAAAGGTGTATGTCCTTGAAAGCCGGCATTTTCGTTTCCTTCACTCCCGGCTGAACGACGGAACACGCTTTTATACACGTAAAAAAAAATCTTACATAGCCTAATGGGTGGACAGCAGTAGCTAAATTAGAAACTCATGTGCATACTTGTGTACGTATGTTGTTCAGAATATGTTTATAATAATATTTATTATACAATATTTCAGATGTAGTCTTATTCCTTGAGAAAAGTAGGGGATGTAAGATGTGCCGTGAAACAACATTTTCTCGGAAAATCGATCTTTTAGGCCTATGGTTTAATTTGCACATTATTTATGGACCCAGGAGAAAAGTCACTTGTGCAATTATTTGTGGTTATTATAGCTCATTGCACAAAACCTGCCAGTTATCAACTCCTAATCATATACTCGCCATAACTTTTGAGGACAGCACATGTTGACTTAAATAGGTCTGCATTTAAGTGTAGCCTGTATAATACAACTTAATTCATAGACCTTACGGACATTCCAAACAACACAAGGCTTGCAGGAGGCAAGCAGAGCAAGCCCCAGCTAAGTGTCAACCTCTTCTTTCGGTGCTCAGTGTCTAATGAAGCGTGCCTGTGAGGTTATGAACAGGAGATGCAGCAATGTTATTGATTTTGCACGATCCGCATGAATGTTTTTTCACGGAGCACTTTTTTAACGCACTTGCGAAAATATGGGACAGCTGTCCTGTGTTCATCCACAGATAGGGAAATTCATAACTGTTCTTTTCATTTCATAGTAGAATTTTGTGTTTCATGGAGTTTTTCTGAAGCAAGGAAAATCTATGTTCCCTTAAGTAAATTCTGAAGGACTTTAATTTTGTGTTCCAAAAAAAAGCCAGGAGCAGGCCCGGATTTTACTGTTTCTCACTGCAAACATTCATTTTAGAATCTGCATGCATTGTGCACATTACACTATTCTTAAGACATGAAGGCAATCACGAATAGCCATTCTTGTATTTAAGAAAGGATTCTGTTAAAAGGCTGTTTTTTGTGCCTTAAGGTCCAATTAAATGCCATTTGAGCGAACATTCTATAAAGACGAGGGTTTTGATTTCCTGACACGTTTTATGTTCACATCGAAAGGAAATAAAGTTTTGATGGTGACCAGCAATAGCATGCTTAAATTCCGCCTGAGCCCAAAGCAAAAAGTAGAATTTGACTTCTGCTCACCGAGGGGAAGACAACCAAGCAGAAAGCCCCGGCATGTGAATAGGTTTGACCGTTGGGGCTAGATGGATGACCTATTACCTCTGCTTGCTTATTTGGACTTTGGGTGGCAGCGACTTACTGGGCATTGAAAGTGTGCAAACAATCAAGTACGTGCTAAAGCCGGGTGCCTCTCATTTTCAGGGCTGTGAAATAGACTGCAGTCCCTGCTTGTGTACGTCACCCGTACAGCGTCCATACAAATGGACTGCATTTATAATGGATGTCATGGGGAACAAGTTGGTGTCTCAGCTACAAATGTTGTTTACAGAGATAGCGCAAGGAGGATTAATTATTGTACTGTTTTGTCACGATTGTCTCTTTATTTGATGACATAGTATTTTCCTGTTATCTTGTGGGTATATGAGGGGAAATGTGGAATGGTTCGGGGACACTTGTCAACATGGTCTATGTATCACATGTATATAGCCATTTCACCACTCACATTTTACCCCATTGTATATTGTCATTATTACTAGACAAACTGATCAATAAATGGCATTCATTTTACCCTGGAATTCCTCTTTGACTCTTACCACTGCACGCCTAGCAGTTTTAAGGTCATAACATACAGGTTATACAGTAATACGTCTTGAAAGTCTGCCCCTTTAAACCTTGTAGCTTGTGTGAGTAAAGGTATGCTTGAAGTGGTTATAGGTAGGCTACTTGTGGGGGAAACTGTGGCTGGTTTACTCTCCTGTAATATGCCTTGTTTTTTAATTTTGGACAGAATTGAAGGCCTGCATCGTTTGCAGAGGTATGACTTTTTCCATAATTACAAGGGAGAAGGAAAACTATTACTCTCTTGAGCCCTAGAAAAAAACCACTGTGTAGGTACGATTTATACTTGCCTTTTGGTGGACTGTTTGTAGGGCAGGAAACCCCTCAGATACACCAAGCGGTGCGTCGAGGTCACCAACAGTCAGAAACCAAAATTGTCACATCGAGGTCACCAGCTGCAATAAACCCCTCCGCAAACCAAACATCGGAATTATCTAAGTGCCTAAAACTTACTGCAGGGAAATTATATCCACACCACCAACCACACACAGGCCATACAGCTGGGCGGTTTTGTAAGAAACCCCTCAGATACACCAAACAGTGGAAGTATCTGAGTCACAAAAGAACACTGGTAGGCTTTCCTGGTGCTACTGGAACGGGATTAGTTTAATGTAATCTTGGTTATCTGACTCCAAAAATAGTGTTTAACCTTTCCTCTGTGCTAACAGTTATGCATAGAAGGAGGCTGCAAGTGATCAGCCAGTAGTGTGGCTCTATACGGATCTCTGTCTATTGTGGTGGACGTGGATGTGCCTCTGGCTTGTGTAGCCTGCATAAATACTGTTGTGTATCCTGCTACGACGCTAGTGTATAGGTGAGTGACTATGGGGTGCAGAGTTCTGTGCATATGTTATGACCTTAAAACTGCTAGGCGTGCAGTGATAAGAGTCAAAGAGGAATTCCAGGGTAAAATGAATGCCATTTATTGATCAGTTTGTCTAGTAATAATGACAATATACAATGGTGTAAAATGTGAGTGGTGAAATGGCTATATACATGTGATACATAGACCATGTTGACAAGTGTCCCCGAACCATTCCACATTTCCCCTCATATACCCACAAGATAATATGAAAATACTATGTCATCAAATAAAGAGACAATCGTGACAAAACAGTGCAATAATTAATCCTCCTTGCGCTACTCTGTAAACAACATTTGTAGCTGAGACACCAACTTGTTCCCCATGACATTGGCTTTCCAATAATACCAAATATGATTACACTGTATTATGGAGAATATATGGTTTAATGCTGATCCAATCGGATGTTTTGCGACTGAACACTGTCTTTTTCACACTTGCTGACTCTGACCAGCGCAGTAAACGTTCTGTTTTCTTTCAGGGGTCTGATAAGGAGCACACTTCTGTAAGCTGCCTTACAGTAGCGTGTCCTCAGGTATTTGTTTGACCCTAGTGATCTTGTTGAATTTGCATGTTCATTTGCTTGCCTCTTCCCTCCTTGTACTTCCAGTTTACCTACTACCAGATCTAAAGTACATTCATTTTACTTACTTCCGTATAATCTAGTTTGTCGGGGAAGTGAGGATTAAGTAAACTATATTTCATTTTTAAAACACTAAGTAGTTTTAAGAGGGGAAGGGACACACACACTTCTCCTGGCTCATGCATACTTAATTATTGATCAGGGAAGCATCAGAGGAATACCAACTTTTTCCCTTTTACAGTATATTATTAGTTCAGGTCAGACCTGTGTCAAATACGCATTTGTTTTTGGATTCAAATACTTTTCTGAGCTCAGTTGATCTTGCCTGGTGTAATTGAGCCTGCCAGTATGACCAGAAGTTGGGGTTTGCACTTTTTTTTCATTGGTTCCAATACACCAGACAAGATCAGTAAAGCATAGAAAAGTATTTGAATACAAAACAAATACGTATTTGACCAGGTCTGGCTCAAGTCAATCTACAATGTAACTTATCTTTCTAAGGTTATAAGGAAATTCACCCTCTCCTGTTGAGCATTATGGTAACACTGAATATTAAGGATTTTGAGATCTTTTTGGGAGTGACAGCTTTGGTAATTATTTTTGGTAATGCCTGTTCATGGTTTACATTCATTATGAGGACATTGTGTTTTATTTTCTACCTGTGAATGAAGCGTGACGTGCTTCAATCTTCCTACTTTACTTTTCAGTGCTCTTGTCCTCTCCAGTACTCTGAAGACTCAGGTGCGCATACATGTGTTTGGAGGGCGGGGTTTTGGAGAGAGAGCTCGAAAAAAATGGGGAGGGAGTAGGGCGTTAAATAAAACAAAAAAACAATTTATCTCTCTCTTGCTTCTCCAAACGTACATACTGTACCTTTAAACCAAGTAATACCCTGGCCTCTGCTTTATTCTGATATGGCCTGGCCCAGAATCTCCCACATAATTCCCATATGCATATTAACCTCTTTTAAAGAATGGAATCCAATGAGTATGAGGTATGCCATGTACACACACACACACACACACATTTACGACCCAGTTCCTCCACTTTGTGTCTTATCTGTAGGCCGCTCTGACCTATGCCCTTTAAAGTTTTCTAGGGCCCAGAACAGGCCAATCGGTGGTCTGACTGGTGAGATTGGAACAAAAATTAAAATTAAAAAATGGTCTCAGCAAGTGTCACACTAAAAAGTCCGTGGACGGATGTGTAGAGAGTGGGTGTGGACCTACACCACACATTGGCAGGTTGACATAACTGTGAGGTGACAGGGAGATTGAGGAACTGGCGTACTGTTTTCTATTGTATTTTACAGTTTATTTACCGCACTAATCCAATGGTAAACACTGTATTCATTGTGTTTTGCTTCAGGGCTCTGTATCCCAAGAAAACATGCCACTGGGTTGCCTGTTGGTGTTTTGGCTGTAATTTCCCTGCTGTAACATTTCTTTTATTTTTTCTTCCCACTGGGGATTTTTTCTTCTTATCTTTATGTATGTATGTTTTAGATTTCCAATCAAACAATGCACATGTGATTAAAGTGCAGATGCTCAGCTTTTATTAAAGGGTATTTTACTACATTTTGGTTTCACCCATTTAAAACTAGCAACCCTTTTTGTATACAGACCGCTCATTTCTGGGCGCCATAACGTTTGACACAGATTGCAGGTCACAGGTGTTTCTGATTCGTCACGTGTGTTCAATTGATTCTTTAGTGTATGTATAAGAGAGCTTTCAGTATCTAGTTTTGATTCTAGACTTTGCATTTCCTTTGGAGTCTGTTATTGACGTTTGTCATCATAAGGACCAGAGTGGTGCCAATGAAAGTCAAGGAAGCCATAAGAGGCTGAGAAATATGAAAAAACACAGTGACTGACAGGCCAAACCATAGGCGTACCAATATCAACCAACTGGAACATTATTAAGAAGAAAATGCACTGATGAGCTCAACAATCACTAAGAGTGTAGTAGGCTAAGGAAGAACTCTACAGTTTATGACTGATGAATTCTCACTATAATAAAGAAACACCTGCCTGACAGATCAGAAACAGTCTTCATTTTGGCAATTGTGGATGTGTGACCGACTACTGTCTGCAGAAGACTTCATGAACAGAACTACAGAGGCTACACTGCAAGATGCAAACCTCTAGTTTGCCGCAAACCAGGATAGCCAGGTTACAGTTTGCTAAGAAGTACCTAAAAGAGCCTGCAGAGTTCTGGGAAGTCTTGCTGACAGATGATGCCAAGATTCACTTGTATCACAGATCAAAGTGTAGAAGCCAAATGGAACTGTCCAAGATCCAAAGCACCCTTATCTGTAATTAATTTGAACTGAATCCAATTGAACATGCGTTCATATGATGAAGAGAAAACATAAGGCAACCAGTCCTCAAAACAAGCAGGAGCTGAATATGGCTGCAGTGCAGGCCTGGCAGAGCATCACCAGAGAAGATACTCAGCACCTGGTGATGTTTATGGGTCACACACTTTAAGCAGTCTTGCACGCAAAGGCTATGCAATAAAGCACTAAACATGACTAATTTCATTTACATCAAATTAATATGTCAGAAACATTATGGTACTCTGAAATGGGGGGCTTATGTATAAAAAGTGCTGTAATTTCCACATGGTGAAACCAAAGTGTATGAAGAATCATTAAAGCTTTAACCACGTGCATTATTTGATTACAAATCTAATACTGTTGAGTACAGAGCTTCATACATTGGGAGACATAAATATATAATTATTATTATTATTTATTTATTTGAGCTTATCTAGGACATTCTTAATCCATTTGCAATTGTTGGACAGTCAGAGAAATGTAAAGATTGAAAACAGTTAAGTAATGCTGCTTTCATTTGATTTACTGAACGGATTTTCTTTCGAGTCATAGCATTTGTCTGGTGGTGTGATGCTCAAGGTGTCCTGCGTAGTGAGCTGACACGCATGTGCTAGCTTGCATGGCAGCGTGAACACAAGCCCTGTTATTACTATGGGTAGTGCGGGCTAAGTGGCGTGCGGTAATGATGGTGCAAGATTCCACCTCAGAGCTGAGCTTGTGACCTTGTCATTGTAGTGTCTGCAGGGCTTTCAGTCCCCCTTACAGATTAAAAAACAATGCATGGGCCACAGTACATGTGAGTGACATGTGAATGTTCGCTGCCCTGGGTTAGTAAGAAGCTTGGGTTTGGATTTAATATTTTCTCCTATTTGTTTTGCCAACCCTCGCAGAACTACACCATGTTTGGCCTGTGCCTTTGAAGTGGGGCACAGTGTGGCTTTTGTTCAGTTATGAGGCCACTCAGAGGGCTGTATCGCAGTACTCCGGCAGTATAATGCTGTCCTTTCACTCTCAGACACTGATGAAAGGCTGGTTCATCTCTCCTGCTTTTACCTGCTGGAAACAAACAAAAAGTGTTTGTTTTCTCCCAGAATTCACAGTGGTACTAGGCACTGTGCTGCATATTTTAAAGCTTGCATATGAATTTGTAAAAGTGGGTTGATAAAACTCTTCACTGTTGCTTTAAAGCAGGGTGGCCACAGGAATTAAAATAAATAATGTCCTCTTTAAAGGACACTTAGAGGGCACATAAGAGTTCACTTGCAAAAGGCTGTGTTGCATGGTTTTCTTTCAGTGCTAAAAAAGGTATGCTACTGTGACAGGCCCAGACAATATGCAGGTAACTGCCAAAACAAAGGAAAAGCCAACCATAGTGCTTCTCTCTTGGTGTTCTGTGCTTGGCAAAACTGCCTGCTTATGCACGTGAATGATATTTTCAGTGAACTGATTTAGTTGCTTGTCTGTATTTCCTTGAATCTCTAATCAGTGCATGGGGATTGAGGAACAAGCCCTTTCAACTAGTTGCCCCTAGGTGATGGTGTCTTTACATCAGTCCTCCATGCCAACATCGCCTAATCTCCTGTTCCTTATGAAGCACCAGCAAGTTCAGCAGTCATTGTCACTGATGCTCCTGCCAAATATACCACAACAAACACCCCTCTTTCAAAGTTACTGAGATGTCCTCCTTGCCAGGGTAGCAACATTACTAGGCCACTGGGCCTCCACCAGTTTTACACTGTGGGCATGCTCGATTGCTAATTTTTCAGGGACCACATCTGTGTTGAAGCATCTGCTTTCAATATACTTTATATCCAGAATTAAATGAAGTGTTTCCGTTATTTTGGCAGCTACCTGGCATGTGTGTGCATCAGTGGTTTTAGTTCTTATTTGTGAAATGCAGCAGCTGGCAGGCCTAATCTCCTGCCACTGTCACATCTGATTCCCTGACTCCATATTAAGGCGTATATGGAGTTCCTCAAGTGCCCATTTTCTGTGCCTCTGAATGGTGTCTGTAAATTTTGTTAAAGTAAAAATGGAGTTTGCCTGTTCTCCTCCTGTCTGCGTGGGTTTCCTCTGGGTTTCCTCCACCAGTCCAAAGGTTATTTGGAGACTCTAGGCGGGGCCCTGGGCGAGAAGGTGGGGCCTTATGTGAGAAGGCGGGGCCCTGGGTGAGAAGGCAGGGCCCTGGGTGAGAAGGCGGGGCCTTATGTGAGAAGGCAGGGCCCTGGGTGAGAAGGCGGGGCCTTATGTGAGAAGGCGGGGCCCTGGGTGAGAAGGCGGGGCCTTATATGAGAAGGCGGGGCCCTGGGTGAGAAGGTGGGGCCCTGGGTGAGAAGGCGGGGCCCTGGGTGAGAAGGCAGGGCCTTATGTGAGAAGGCGGGGCCTTGTGTGAGAAGGTGGGGACCTAGGCGAGTAGGCGGGGCCCTAGGTGCAGTGCCTGATCTGCCCAGTGGGAGGGACGGCTCTGTTGACGCGTATACTGAGACTTCAAAGTCCGTATGATCAGACTCCTCTAACTCATCTCATAGATGAAGAGGCTTACTACGTGTAAGCCAGTTCACCAGTTAACCGCGCTCAGCTGTTCAGAGATCTCTGCTCCTTATTGGGTCTGACTGTAAAGTTGCTCCTCATGATCTCAGGTTGGGCAAGTCATGGGTTTGAGTCTGGACTATATCAGTGATAGCTATCACGGTAGCCCATGGCAACAGGGCAGTGTTGGCCTGTGCCAGCAGGGATGGGGTGGGCTGAAGGTAACTTTGGTTTCGTGAGATAAGGCTGCATTATCTTCTCCAAACGATGAGTCCTTTGGTGTCTGTTTTTAATGAGAGATACAGCTGTCCTTTGGTGGGCTCTCCTGTAGTATTGGCAGGCCTGTAGTGCAGAAGATCACTGGCTCATAGGTTAGTGCATGTAAGGAATACACATGCATACGCAGCATGCATCAGCTGCTCTTCATGTGAACCGTACCATGGCCACTTAAGAGGCACAAATGGAGATTATAAATTAGGATACAAAAAGGGGGCGGGGTTGATCTTGTCCTTGAAAATTGCTAAATTATCCTAACTGAATCATCAACCGCATGACGGGTAGAGCTGTCATGTGCTTTTGGTTGTTAGCTGTTGCTAATCAATCAAGAAACTTTATTTGGTTTCCACAAACTCATTGACTGCACATGCTAGCCGACATGTTTCTAGGAAGTAAAATCCAGTAAACTTTGATATTGGTGCCTTGGGCATAAGCAGACTACTGGATAACTGACACCCTCCTTTAAACATTAACATCAGCTTCTAAACACGATTGAAGCCTGGCAAAGTGCCAACTTTTATGTGAGTGCAGTACATACCATTAATGTACTGCATGTCCATACCTGTGCTCTTGGTTCCAGCTGGGACTGTTAGTACCTCCCCTGCTGTATGGCAGTGATTATCTGTGTTCCTGTATTTGTGTTTCTGTGAAGTCAAGAGAAAGACAGTGACAAAACATGTTGTTGCATCAATTCATTTTTGCATATTCAGCTTTTAGAATGACACCAGCTGCTGTGCTTATTTTCATATTTACCGGTTTATCCGACCTTGCATGTGTCTGCCTCCCCCTGCGCTGTTAGTTATGCAGGAGTTTACAGTTTTAACCTCCCGTCTGTAAAGAATGCTGGATTTCCAGAGCCAGATCCGTGCTCTCCTGACATAATCAAGGCATTCCCAAAATGCCGAACTAATGTCTAGGTCTAATTTCTACACCGATGTTAAATTAACCCGGACCCATACAAGTACAGTACACTACTGCAGAGAGCACAGCCATTCTGCAGAGGAGTAATTGGTTTGGATGGAAAAAGCTGAAGTGTGTAAGTAAACTCTTAAAGGTGGTAGCGCGTGTTCTTATGTGTGCGTTGCAGCTGATGCAGCTGTTCTCTCCCTGTCCTTCTCACTCAGGATACGGTCACACCACGCCCCTGTCGGACGCTGGCAAGGCCATGTCCATCCTCTACGCCTTTGTGGGGGTCCCCTTCACCATGCTGGTGCTGACCGCCTGCGTGCACCGGCTCATGCACCTGTTCACCTACTGGCCCATCGCCCTGTGCCAGCGCCGGGCCGGCTGCCTGCCCAGGACGGCCGCCTCCGTCCACTTCCTGGTCCTGCTGGTGGTGGTGGTGCTCTGCTTCCTGGTGGTGCCGGCCATCCTCTTCTCCGCCATCGAGGAGAGCTGGTCCTTCCTGGACGCCTTCTACTTCTGCTTCATCTCCCTGTGCACCATCGGCCTGGGCGACTACGTCCCCGGGGAGCAGCCCGGCCAGAAGCTGCGGCCGCTCTACAAGATCTCTGTCATGGGTGAGTCACGAGGGGGGGAAGGGCCCTTTCCTTTTCCTGGTGCTCCTCTTTTATTTAGCGGAGTTGACGAACTGAACCAGCTGCCGCAGTGAAGAGGGAGAACCGCCACGGGCCGTCATCCCTGACTTTCCCTGGCTATGCTACGAGGTTGCAAGCACCATGTTCCTCTGGTCATGTTCTCTTTCATTGCATTGCATCATCTTACATGTAACACACAACCCAACCCAAGAGGGATATGAGTTATTGTTCTGCAGGAAGTTGCAGACAAGACACCACATTTGCTAGAGGTAAGTAAACCATATGGGCATTTCCTAAAGGGAAATTCCTTGGAAAGATTTGAAAACTGAATGAAAGACCTGTTTTTTCAGTGCAGTGCTGTCAGCATTTCAACTTGCGCTTTTGGGCTTTTCAGTTATTTTATTACATTTGACTTGTTTTCAGGGTTTGTTCATTACGAATTGTTAATGAATTAATGGAAATAATTGGGTAGAAAGTATTCAAGCATGACCCATGTTGTAGAGCAAGTCTTTGCGATTGCAATGCGACCAAGCATTGTTTTTATCAGTTGCAGTTGTCAAATTATTAACTATTTTCTTAATGATGGTTTGTTGTCATTATTCCAAGGTTACGTTATGGGTTCCAAATATCTCAAAGAGAGGTGAAGATTCAAAAGTGGCCATTTTCCCCCTGGTATGACATAAAAAATAAAAAAAAATTTCAAAAATAACTACGCATGGTATTTATTTGCTCTGTAGATGACCATGTATGTAGTTGTTACCATGGCTCAACTCCCCCACCCTCCCAGGTGAAAATCTGATCAGGTAGCTCTCTTAGGAAGCTACCATGTTGCTAGATGATCTAATTGCATGTCACCCTGCGGAGCTACTGATCAGTCATTACTGGCGCAGTCAGGATTCGGTATAGACAATTTCCTGTGCACTAGCACAGTGCTTTAACAGGATGAGCCGCCCAGCAGCCCACAACACATATTCAGCGTTTATTAGCATCACATGTCCTCCTTTCTCTATTTTTGTCAGGAAAGTGTTAAGCTGTTTTTCAAAATGGCCCCTTCTCCTTCTAGTAAGTGTAAATAGTGTGCTAATTGGGCGCTGCCTAGTCTCAGTCACTTTTTAAGTGGAATCAGCGCCGAATGTCCTGCTGTAATAGTTGTTTGTCATTGCCAAGGGTTGAGAGGACTGAGGATTATGGGCAGTCATGGTGAAGAAAGTTGCTTTCTTTGTGTAGTTGTTAGCTGAGGCTAAAGCTGATGCTGGTTCACTTTTGCTGAAAGATTTAGTTTTGTTTGGCTAATATACCCTGGGTGACTGAAGGCAGAGGGGGCCTGTGGACTTCCTGTTCAGCTGCAGTTTACTGTTTCTTATGGAATACCATTTCATTTTCCATTTCCAGTCTTGTTCTCAAAAATAAACTGTTGGTGAATGTTTTAATGGTATAATATTGCTTGAATTTCTTATTAATCAATGATTCATTAATAACAAGTCAAAGTAAAGTACCTCCAGCCTGAAATTTCTGCAGTTCTGAACAAACAACTTTAAAATGCACTTGAATACTTTCTCCTGTGGAAGGCTGTTGCTCTGTTGCTCTCACTGTGGTTTCACTCATAATGTCCTGACCTTTTCCTTCCCTTTTATCTCTTCAAATGAACTAGCTACTCATTTTGTATTCAGAGGAAGGAGGACTCTACAGTGCCTTGTAGAGTATTTGCCCCCTGATTTCCTCTATTATTGCTTATTTGTCACAATGGATGGTTTCAGATACTTAGACAAAATGTAATATTAGACACAGGGAAACTGAGTGAACACAGAACACATTTTTTAAAATGATTTTATCGTGTGAAAAAGTAATTTCTCCCTTAAACTTTACTGTGTGACCTTTAGCGACAATAACTGCAACCAAACACTTCCTTTAATTTGATATCAGTCTTTCATATCCCTATGGAGGAATTTTAACCCACTCTTCTTTGCAGTCTTTCACATCCCTATGGAGGTATTTTAGCCCACTCTTCTTTGCAGTCTTTCACATCCCTATGGAGGAATTTTAGCCCACTCTTCTTTGCAGAACTGCTTTAACCCCTTCACGCAATCATCTGCATTCCCTAACTAAAATGGTCAATGGACCCTTTTTGACAATAATCCTGGTGTCTCCTGAAAGGTAACCCTTGTATTGGTAGTTTGTTTCCCAGGAGTCAGAATTACTATAAATGTTTCTGAGCAAAAGTAACCGAAGCTCAAACACAGTGGAAGTGGAATTTTTTTTTGCACTTAAAAGATTATTTTTTAAAATGGATACAGAGGCTTGTGGGTGTGCCTGGTGGGCTTAGAAACACAATGGAGCCACGGCCACAACACAGGACAAAGCCTGGTTCAGATTTTATGACAATGCCTCCAAAAATGAGCATTCTGCATTGTTTTTTCTGAGCTATGTCTAGGCAGGTTTCCAAAAATGCTATTTGGAAACTTCAAAAGGACGCTTGGTAACCAAATAATATAGTATTATGGATGTTTAGAGGTGTAAAGTACTATATTTTGTATACTACATTCTAGTTGAAGACGTCTGTGGAAATAAGCTTGCTTTCTCCCTGTCTGACATGCCCCACCCCCCCCACGCTGTCCCCTTGCCACCTCTGGTAGCAGGTCTGGAAGATTGTAGAAAATAACTGCATTAGCTAACTAGCTTACTAAATCATTGATTGAGTTCCATCGATTGAGGTTTTTGTCAAATACCCCACCCCAATCAACATGTTAAACATATCCCACAATTTTACATAACACATTTATTTTTCAAATTCAGGCCTACTCCGTATTTATTAGCGTACCGAATAATAATGAATATATTTTGAGAATGTATGTAGGTACTCACTGATATAAAATGGGATCACAGCACTGTGCTGTGGAGTCAGATCTGTTTTCACTCTCCTTTTTTTCTTCCATGGGCTCCAAATTTTGAGTCTTCTGTTCAGCCTCAGGCATTGCAAAATAAAATTTGTTGTAAAACAAAAACCTTTTTAGGCATAAAGCCTGAAGAACATTTCTTGCCAGTGTGTAACATTGTTTTAGTGTATGGGAGTGTATGTGTATGATGAAGTATTTTAGATACTTATGGAGGTTTCTGGTGATCTGTCAGCTTCACAGTGGCTGGTATAGGAACATTCATGGGGTTGTGGTTGAACTCAAGAACATACACTTCAAATAACCGCTAAGCAGCTTGTGCAGTGATACTAAGCTTCCAGCAGCTGTCCATACAGTGATGTGAAAAATGCACCCTCTTTCACTTCCATGGTTTTTACCTATTAGGACATAACTAACCCTCATCTTGATACTAAAACATCAATGAGCAGAAGCAGTTTTGTAAAGAGGAATGAGTCCCTGAGGTCTGATGTGAGGTGCTAATAAACTCATACTGAAAGTGATTTCTTTATGTTATTGCTGCAAAAGGGGGAGCTACAAGCTACTGAATCATGGAGTGCACACACAAGGCATCAGCATGTCGGTTTATTTGTGTGTGTTTGTGTGCGTGTGTGCGTGTGTGAGTGAGAGTGTGTGCATGTGTGTGTGTGAGTGTGCATGTGTGTGTGTGTGCGTGCGTGTGTGTGTGTGTGTGCGTGTGTGTGTGTGTGTGTGTGCATGTGTGTGTGTGAGTGAGAGTGTGTGTGTGCATGTGTGTGTGTGAGTGTGCATGTGTGAGTGTGCATGTGTGTGTGTGTGTGTGCATGTGTGTGTGTGTGTGCGTGTGTGCATGTGTTTGCGTGTGTGTGTGCGTGTGTGTGCATGTGTGTGTGCATTTGTGTGTGTGTGTGTGCGTGTGTATGTGTGTGTGTGTGCGTGTGTGTGTGTGTGTATGTGTGTGTAATGAGTCACATGAGGTTAGATTTATCTAGTTAGGACTTGGTGAGGACTAGATGAGGGTTAGTCCTAATTTGTAAAATCATATAACATTTTTTTCTCATTACTGTGTAAACAGTAATATATATATTTTATATTGTGCTGGTAGTAATTTTGTTCCCAATTCTCAGGCAGCGCCAGCTCTTCACTCCCAAGAGCCCATTTAGTCAGGTGGATATTGGAAGCTGTGCCAAAATTTCCTTAAACACATTTTGCATGCACCTTTTATGTTTTTGAAAACAATCAGGTAATGTATACAAGAAAGTTAAGTACACCTATGTGTATTCTTATTCCTGCTGTTAGACTTGTGTGCAGCCTGCTTTGGCTTTGATGATGCTGAGAGACACACCCTGCTGTCTTATCTGAGCGTCAGGCAGCATTTCCATGCCTGGAAACTCTCTGACAGCTGCCTGCCTCTCTTTAACACGCCAATGAGTGTTACTAATAGGCTTACTTTTCTGTGAAATGGCCTGTGATTCCCGATGGTAACAGATTTTTAAGTTCTAGATGTATATTTCTGTAATTAAAGACTGGCTGTTTATTCTCTCACTGTGTGTGTGCCTGTGTGCCTGTGCGTGTGCGTGCGTGCATGCGTGCGTGCGTGCGTGTGTGTGTGTGTGTGTGCGCGTGTGTGTGCGTGTGTGTGCGCCTGTGTGCGCGTGTGTGTGTGTGCGTCTGTGTGCGTGCGTGTGTGCAACTTGCTGCTGACTAGTCTGCCAGCATCCGCCATCAGACCACTGCAGCTCATCCAGAATGCTGCAACGCGTCTGGTCTACAACCTCCCCAGACATTCCCATGTCACCCCCCTGCTCACTGACCTCCACTGGCTGCCTGTTATGGCTCGCATCAAATTTAAGACTTTGGTGCTTGCATACCAGGCAGCTAAGGGGTCAGCACCAGGATACCAAGATCAGACCCTACACACCAGCCAGACCTCTCCGTTCTGCCACCTCTGGACACTTGGCACCTCCCCCTCTTCGTGTCTGTACTTCCCGCTCACGTCTGCTGTCTGTCCTGGCCCCTCGCTGGTGGAATGACCTTCCCGTGGCGGTCAGAACAGCAGAGAATCTGACTACCTTCAAGCGCAGACTAAAGACTCATCTCTTCAGGCTGCACCTCTCCCCACCCCTCCCTAGCCTCTAGTTTAGCTCAATGTACCTAGTTAGGCTAATGCGATCACGTTAGTTTTGTATTTGGCAGGATAGTTTTGTCTGATTCTGATTAGGAAAATGTGATTTCAGTGCTAGTTTTGTACTTGGCAGGATTGTTTGTTTGTTTGTTTGCTGAACAGGTTACCCTACAGGGTTGGAGTCCTGATCTATGTGGTAACTTCTGGCACTACGATCTTTACTTCACTCTAGTGTGTTTTTCTGCACCTCGGCACCTTGAACTGATGCACTTGTTGTACGTCGCTCTGGATAAGAGCATCTGCTAAATGCCTGTAATGTAATGTAATGTAATTTGTGTGTGTGTGCGTGTCCTGTCTGTGCGTGTGCCTGTGTGTGCGTGTGTGTGCGTGTGTGTGTGTCCTGCAGTCTACCTGTTCGTGGGACTGATGGCAATGTTCCTGGTGTTACGCGCCTTCCACAAGCTGGCGGACCTGCAGGGACTGACGGCCTTCTTCCAGCTCTCTCACTGCGATGAAGAGGAGGAAGACGAAGAGCCCATCGTGGAGACGGGCCCCAACGACCAGCCTGATGCTGACCGGGCGTCCAGCAAGCCCCTAGACCCCAGCTCGCGGGTGTCCTACAACTCAATCAACAGATAGGGACTGCCCCCCCAAAGGTAGCGCCCCCCCCCCCCCGAAGGTTTCTGAATCAGCCTGCTCAGCCCACGGCACCGTGATTCATGAACACTCACTACTGTGCTAGTTTCACTAGTGCAGGGCGAAGTGATCATGGACCTTTATGGCCAGAACCAATTCTGTGATGACAAGACAATTCTGTGTAGCTAGGAAATGTAGCCCCACAATTTCCCGATAGGAAATGCTGCACAGCCAGGACTGACGGACACAGTAGCGTATCAAACCTGGACAGTCAGGACAGACGGACAGACACAGCAGTGTATCAAACCTGCACAGTCAGGACAGAAAGCCGGACACAACAGTGTATCAAACCTGCACAGTCAGAACAGACAGACGGACACAGCAGCGTATCAAACCTGCACAGTCAGGACAGACAGACGGACACGACAGTGTATCAGACCTGCACATTCAGGACAGACGGACGGACACAGCAGCGTATAAAACCTGCACAGTCAGGACAGACAGACAGACACAACAGTGTATCCGACCTGCAGAGCCAGAACAGACAGACGGACACAGCAGCGTATCAAACCTGCACAGTCAGGACAGACGGACAGACACAACAGCGTATCAAACCTGCACAGTCAGGACAGACGAACAGACACAGCAGCGTATCAAACCTGCACAGTCAGAACAGACAGACGGACACAGCAGCGTATCAAACCTGCACAGTCAGGACTGAAAGACACACAGCCTCAGTAATATTCCTGTGCATTTCAGAACAAATGACTGCAATGCAGTGGGACTGCTGTATGCAGAGCTAATGAACCGTCCCCACCACTCTGCAACCAGCTTGTGCAGGTAGAGCAGACAGACCCCACAATAACAAGGCAGGCCCAGGGTGCACAGTCACCCTGGACACCATTAACCCTGCGCAGCCCAGGGTACACGTCACCCTGGACACCATTAACCCTGCGCAGCCCAGGGTACACAGTCACCCTGGACAACATTAACCCTGTGCAGCCCAGGGTACACGTCACCTTGGACAACATTAACCCTGCGCAGCCCAGGGTGCACAGTCACCCTGGACAATATTAACCCTGCGCAGCCCAGGGTACACAGTCACCCTGGACAATATTAACCCTGCGCAGCCCAGGGTACATGTCACCCTGGACAACATTAACCCTGCGCAGCCCAGGGTACACAGTCACCCTGGACGTCATTAACCCTGCGCAGCCCAGGGTACACAGTCACCCTGGACGTCATTAACCCTGCGCAGCCCAGGGTACACAGTCACCCTGGACACCATTAACCCTGCGCAGATGGAAAAAGCAGTTCATATGGGACCTCTGCGTGAAGCTCATGGACTTTTCTGTCAGGTACAACTTCTTTGGGTTTTTATTCGACCAGGGAAGGCATTCCATGAATCCCGGGGATCTCAATATCAAATCCTGTAGGGCTGTCGTGTAGGATGGTTTTTGATGTGCTTCTGTGCTTCAGTGCTTAATTTAAGTCACTGATTGGCTAAAGTCTGCACACCTTGTTTCCAAGGCTGCTGGTGGAAAAGATAATCACAAAACCAGCGGAAACCGTAGCCCTTCAGGCCTGGAGTTTGAAACACCTGATGTTTACCAAACAATCTTACTGTAATATTTAGAGGTTACATTTCACTTTTTTGCCTGTAGTGGAATGTGTTTTTATACATGGCAGAAATGTTTGAGTGTAAAGCTTATCCATTTGAGGCCAGCTGTATGCCTTTAATGTTCCAAAGTAACGACTGTAAATGTGGACTGGAGGACAGGGGCAGTGTGGCTGGTAACGACTGTAAATGTGGACTGGAGGACAGGAGCAGTGTGGCTGGTAACGACTATAAATGTGGACTGGAGGACAGGGGCAGTGTGGCTGGTAATGACTGTAAATGTGGACTGGAGGACAGGGGCAGTGTGGCTGGTAACGACTGTAAATGTGGACTGGAGGACAGGAGCAGTGTGGCTGGTAACGACTGTAAATGTGGACTGGAGGACAGGGGCAGTGTGGCTGGTAATGACTGTAAATGTGGACTGGAGGACAGGGGCAGTGTGGCTGGTAACGACTGTAAATGTGGACTGGAGGACAGGAGCAGTGTGGCTGGTAACAACTGTAAAAGTGGACTGGAGGACAGGAGCAGTGTGGCTGGTAACGACTGTAAATGTGGACTGGAGGACAGGAGCAGTGTGGCTGGTAACAACTGTAAAAGTGGACTGGAGGACAGGAGCAGTGTGGCTGGTAACGACTAAATGTGGACTGGAGGACAGGAGCAGTGTGGCTGGTAACGACTGTAAATGTGGACTGGAGGACAGGAGCAGTGTGGCTGGTAACGACTGTAAATGTGGACTGGAGGACAGGAGCAGTGTGGCTGGTAACGACTGTAAATGTGGACTGGAGGACAGGAGCAGTGTGGCTGGTAACGACTGTAAATGTGGACTGGAGGACAGGGGCAGTGTGGCTGGTAACGACTGTAAATGTGGACTGGAGGACAGGCGCAGTGTGGCTGGTAACGACTGTAAATGTGGACTGGAGGACAGGAGCAGTGTGGCTGGTAACGACTGTAAATGTGGACTGGAGGACAGGAGCAGTGTGGCTGGTAACGACTGTAAAGGCCGTGTTCTACGGACTAAAGAAGGTCTACGGGGAGGGGGTTCGTTTGACGCTTGTTCATGTTACAAATGATAACATTAAGCGTAGCCAAAACATAATGCTTCTTTCTTTATAGCCTATACTTTGAGTTTCAGTAGATTAGTGTAAGAATAAGTCATTGTTTTTTGTCTGAGTATTTGTGCGGCATCTCATTGGTGGTCTAAGGCGGGTCGTAATGTTACATTGACATTATGGAATTTAATTGAAGTGCATGCATGTGTAAAAGAAGCACTTTAAAATGTATTACCCTTTTTTGTTTTTGCATTTGGAAGTCCTAATGAGTATTTGTTCCTGTCAGACCATTTGCATCACAAAGCACATGTATAGTTTTTATGACCATGTATTATTATTGCTGAATTAATTGCAACATAGCATTTTATAAAGTTGAAGGTTTGTGTTTTCTAGGGCTCTAGTTTTTTTTTTTTTTCTTTGTATTTCTGTGGAAGTGCATCCTTATACTGAATTCAACCAATAGCTTGTTAAAAAAAGAAGGGTGTAGTAATTTATGTTAGGAACAAGTTAGGTCATTAGTTAATTTGGAAATGTAAGTGATGTACTGTATGTCCTATGCAAATAAAATGTTTTCGTGGTTCATTGTGGTCTTCACAATGCTGAAGTACTGGAAAATTGTGGGTGAACAGAGAGCACTGTCGCGCCTTTCAAGTAATTATTTTGTATATGAGTACAAATGCATTACACTCCCGCATAGACAAACTCAGTGTGACCAGGCGGATACGTTAAAATTCAAAATACCAATATACAGAAAAAGAATTCATTCAATTAACCATTTTGAATAGGATCCTCCCACAGTCCAAAGACATGCAGGTAGGCTAATCGGAGACTCTAAATTGCCCATAGGTATGGGGGTGTGAGTGAATGGTGTAGGTGCCCTGTGGTAGATTGGCGGCCTGTCCAAGCTGTATCCCTGCCTCTTGCCAAGTGCACGCTGGGATAGGCTCCAGCACCCCCCGCGACCCTGCTCAGGATAAGCGTGTATAGATAATGGATGGATGGATGGATGGCCTATTTATGGCTTATTTTATGTATCAACATTTTAAATTGCATTTGGCAGTTGGGGTTATGTTTCACAAAAATGCTTAATTGACTGAACATTGACCTCAGAGTGATTGTAAGCAGGCATTCAACCCAAGAGAATCCTCCTGTTGCTATTTTGTGGAAACAGACAGCCCTAAATCACGTGCTCTCGAACCACACTGATTGTCTATGAACTGTCTTGTGCTGCCACCAGAAGGCACTGGTGCGAATTGCAGTGAAATGCAATATGAATTGTGTCAATATAGTATATTTTATGTGGGCCCATACAGGTAAATTGAATCTACAGTCTGTAAAATGTACATTTCTGTGATATTTGTCTGGTTTGAAATTGTGATAGTCCCAGTTTAACCTTAATTGACAGTTGCACAGCCTTCAATTTCATAGATAAGTTGACGAGGCCAGTTGTGTAAAAAGAAAATGCATTTTTTAATAGCTTCAACTGAAAAAGTTTCTTGTAAACTGATAAACATGAGGTTAATTACACAAAGTTGATAATGAACGGATGCTGAAGACAAAAAATTAACTGTGAAAATTTGACATGACCAGCATAGCTCTACTCATAAAGAGGTATAAGACATTATGTGCAAATGGTGGTTAAATGTATCCGTGGGTCGGGTGGAGAGTTTGGTATTTTTCTGTTACTATGGCGATGGAGTTTGTGCGTTTTACCTGAATATACACAGTTTACACATTAAGTATATAGTATATGTCTTTTTTGTACAAAATGTTACAGCCACTCGATTAATAGTGGTTAGATATGTATTACAGCATAGCAATTGTGCACAATTATTGGCGATATGTTGTTGTATGGCAATAAACTAAAAGAAATATTTCTGAATCTGATACCAATTCCTGTTGCGCTATCATGAATTTGTGCATAGTTTTATCTTCAGTGTGTGATGGAATGCAAAACACGTTGACATTTTTTTTTTGGGAAAAAAACACCACTACGTGGAATATTTGACTATGCAGCACCAGGGGTCTCATTTCTAAAAATGTTCTTAGATTTATACTTGAACTTAGTCTTAAGATCATTTCCGACGGTGTGCTTACTTTCGATTCATAAAAGATACTGAGCATAAAAAACCTTGCTTAAGCAGGTTCTAAGAAGCCCACTTGTAACTTACGCACCTGTGATCTATAAATCTCAAATAAACTTAAAATTGACGGCACCTGAACGTGCCTTACAATCGGCAATTTCCCCTTATATAATGCTAGCATAAATGAGGGTTTAGTCAGGAATAACCATGGACCAAAAGAGAAAATAAAACTTTTTGGAAGATGCGAACGCAGCGATGGCAGAGCAGATTGAAGACAGGCAACATGTATTATTCGGTGGACTAAATAGTGGGTTGACAAACAAAGCCAAACAGGAAGCTTGGGAGTGTGTCGCTGCTGCAGTGAACGAGGTGGGGCAGCAAGGCAGAACTGTGGCTGATCTGAAAAAGAAATGGTCTGACCTTAAACTGCAAGGGGAAAAAATAGCCATACATAACCAGCAGGAAATTCACTTACGTCAAGTCTAGACTTTGCGTAGAGATAAGATCATTTCCACGTCAAAGTAAGGTTTTATAAATAACTACTTATACGGGGTTTTCTGCGTAAGTCATACTTAAGATCAAAATTGATGGTAAGTCTGTTTTATAAATGAGGCCCCAGTTGTCTTAAATACATTAATTAATGCAATAAAATATGGTTTGCTGCGGTCCCATTCTGCAAAACATAAAACTGCCACGCGACATCGGTGACTGCTTTTATTGCATGACATTAAGCAGTGAGCACGCGCCTTTTACAGGGCAGTTTCACAATAGCCCTCCTTGCTTAAAAATAGAACGCAGGCTTCGCGCCCAGCTGGACTTCCATTTTGTCCGGTGAAAACGTGCAATAGGATGCGAGCTGGACACGTAATCAATCAAAGGCGGAGCCTGCAAAAAAAACGCAGACTCCATTTGCCTCGAGCGGGGAATGCGGAGGAATCTCATCCTGCATTCGTCAGGTCCTCATGAAATCGTAAAGTCGGAAATGTCCGATTTTACCACCGGGAAGTTACATTCGAACGGCCGTAAATACCAGGGGTAACTCGAGTTAACCAGTGACGTATCAATGTCCTAACCTTGCTGTGAACAGTTGCTGGATAATATGAACAGTGTACCAGGTTAATAGTAAATACATCCATACGACTTTTATTTATTTAACCAACATAATGTGTTTACGCAGGGGAAGTAAGAACTGTAGGGACAAACACTTCAGTGAAGTCAATATAAACTTAAATGTGTGAAGTTATTAGCCGAAGCCACGAAGTTTTGAGCATTAATTTCCCCAGCATTGAGCTCATCCTTTCACTGTATCCCTCAATAAGATCACAATTCATACAACTTTTTCAATGTAATATATTTTAATTACGAAAGTTATTAAAACAGGAACAGTTTAACACTTTGTAGTGTTTGCATAGACAGCGTACTTCACAGTAACTCCAGGCTTTTCCCCATTCTCCCGTGAAGGTGCGACTCCTGCCATCTACTCTTCTGAGCACTTCATCCATAAAGAGGTGTTCAGTCACACAAAATAATTTAAATTTCAAACATTATCAGTCATTGTGTAATAAATAATTACAAATTCATTTCCCACAATGCTTTGCTTGGCTTGATCTAAACATGTAGAAATGACTCATGCTTAGCATTATGTAAAGCACTGTTGCAGAGGTTTCAAATAAAAGCACCATTTTCAAAATAACTACCTTTTAAAAATACTCAGATCTGCTTTATATTACAATCTGTAATGAGGAACAAATAACAGTACACGTAAACCATTTTTTCTCTACAATGGCACAGTGTTGCTTATAAATAGCACAAATTAATATTAAACCAAAATCGTATTAACTCAATAACATTTTTCCCTCATTAACAGTAGCTGAGTCGGCTACTAATCAGCCATTGACATGGTTGAGAAAGAGAAAGTTGTTGTAGTTCAACATGACAAATTTGCAAAGCCACGGAAGAAATGTCCGTTAAATACAGTACTAAGTGCAATTTAAAAACGGCATGAAACTGAGGCCAAACCTCAATGTTAATGCTAATACACACCACATTTTTTTTTAAAAGTCCAAAGCATCTGTTTTTATGCATAAACCAGGTTTTTAAAGTTCTTAATTTGGTTTTACAGTATGAGCAAAAACCAGGGTTAGACAACATGAACAAAATAAAAACACCGTCTATAATAAATTTTCAGACAGGAACTGACATGTGGCAAACACATCTCATCTACTTAGAAATGTTCACTGGAAAACCAATTGCCGGTACAGTTAGGCAACTAGCAATAAGCCCTAATAGGCTCATTTAATTCCCACCTTGCAATACAGGTTGATCCAAATTATATCACAGAACTGCAGTCCTTTCTGAACAACTGCTTTTATAAGACAAGTGTGCCTGTCCCTTTCAAATGGCCCAACATGGCAGAGAGTATCAGAGCTGTACATTTAGAAAAATAGGACACACACACACACACTTCAGGAATACGGCTTCACCTGGCTCTCCATTAAAGGGAACACAATGAAACTAATACGGATATTTTTCATCAAAGAACGCCCTGTAAAACTGGCATCGGATACAAAATTTGGACTTCCTGGTTCTAGGAATACACGTACAAGACCGCTACAAACGGCAGCATCCCTCTGACAGACAAAACCTGCGGAACCTCCGTAAAAGAGTGAATGTGCTGAACGTTTATCCTGACGAGTATCAATCTGCATCCCCGGCCTGACACAAAGCAAGCCGTGCCCTGCAGAGAGCAGGGGCACACCCGCCGAAACCGGCTGGACACGCCCGCTTCTGAAGGAGGGCTCACCGGCTGCACAACGACAATCAGCGAGAGGCCAGCTCCAATCAGCCACGAGGGCCTGGCGCCAGGGGCAAGAGGGCACGGAAGGGGTGAAAATGAGGTAGTGCGAGTATCGGAGACTATCACGCGGCAGAGCAAAATACTGCACTTGTAATATTACGCGTCTCAGCATCAGAGTGGTTGTTGTGAGGGGGATGTCAGATTTGAGGTGCCAGGAAAACCAACTGGAATTTCTGTTTTGCAGACGGCGGTTGGAAGGAAGGGTCGGGCTCTTGTAAACAGAGGGAGTATCAGCCCTCTAATGATCACTGCCCGACTTGCACCCGCATAAGCAGGTGGCATTTTAAAGCAAGGCCAGCTTCCTCGCGTGAAAAGAATATACATAAATATGTGCACTTCATTCGTAAAAATATAACAATATATATATATATATATAACAAAATATAATTCACAGCTGTATTCATCTACGTATATACAGCAGTTTCTTAAAGTGGCAATAATTTGTATTTTTGCCCATATATTGTGAAGTGTTCCAATATCGCCATAATATTTGTTTTCCATTTCCGTATATAATTTCAGTATATTAAATTTTTTGTTAGGTCACCAGAAATGTCACGGGTCAAATTCTGAGCCGAACTCGATGAAAGGGAAATCTTCACAGAAGACAGACCCAGTATTTCAGTGTCTGAAGACAGACCCAGTATTTCAGCGTTCCTCCTTCACATGGCCAACAGCACAGCTGCCTGAAGGACGGAGTCGGCCATTAAGGAATCTCTCGAGTGACCCTGACACAACCACATCCACAAATTTAACCGCCTGGTAACTGTGACACTTTGAATATTCAGTCTCTATTCTATGCTCAAATCAGAAAGTTCAGTGCATTCGCACTGAAGCATCCACGATCCACCTTAAATAAAGCGTCTTTAGCAAACAATAAGGAAACAACTGCTAAAATACAAAATAGACTACATATCTTAAAAGGCACAAGATTGCTATCCCTAAACTGTATCTCTCATATATAAAAATTATGTAGACTTTACCAGTACGACAAGAACTGTAACTGAGTATTTTTCATTATTCACTTTGCTTCTAAATACCTGCATATATCATATTTTACTTTCACATGACTGTCTCAATGCATTTGTGCCCTCTTCAGTCTCGTCTGGTTTTCAGTTAATTTTTTAAAGGGAACACCGGCTTGGCAGTCTCAGGACCCCACCAGTATCTCCATGATGTGCTCGAGGTCGTTGAGGTCGCGTGCGCTGGGACTGTGGGGGAAGGGCGAGGCGGCGGAAGACGCGAGCGCCGGCAGGAACTTCAGCAGCTCGTCGCCGGCGGCGCCGGAAAGGGTCCTGGCGCCCAGGGGGGCGGCGTCCCGCTCATACGCCGACGTGTCGATGTCCAGGAAGAGGTCGTCCAGGGCCACGTCGCGGAGGTAGCTGGACCGCATGACCTCGAGGCTTCCGAAGACGGCGCCCTCCGGTGCTCGGCAGCCCTCGCTGCACCGCTCCGCCCTCCGTGGCCCGGCCCCGCCCTCCCGCCTGGGCCCCGCCTCCCCGGGGAGGTTTTCGATGGACCCCAGCGGCGGCCGCGGCACCGCCAGGCCGCCATCGATGACCGTGTCCAGGTCCTTGAGGATGGAGCAGACGGCTGAAGACAGGGAGAAGTCCTCCTCAGAGGACAGGGCCATCCAGTCCTCGCCGGCGTCCTCCAAGCCCACGGGCCGGCTCGAGGCGGGCGGCCGGGTGGGAGGGGCCTCTCCCTGGGGGTGGGGCTCCGGGGTTCCTCTCGGTGGCGCGGGAGGCGGGGCCTCCTGCCGGATCTCCTCCTGGATGTGCCGCAGGGTGTTGGTGATCAGCACCGAGTGCAGAAGTCTGGGCTCAGCCAGTGTCTGACAGCGCTGGAACTTGTCCAGTGAGAGGTCCAGCACGGATTGCCGCTGGAGCTCGTACACCACGCTGCCCCGCTCTGCGCTGCCCCCTTCAGGAGCCTCCGGGAGCTTGCGTTTCTGGCCCTGGCCCATCACCTCAACCTTGGGAGAAATGCGAGCCAGAGTTAGGGCAGACTAGATAAAGGTTCAGACGCATCCAATCACATGAAATCTGTGGAAATCCTCATAGATCACACTAATATTCTGCTGTTCTGCCCACGCCACTGCTGAGGGTCACAGACCTGAAATCACTGGATTTTACAAAGACAATTTCATGCTGTTTTTTTTACGTTCATTAGAATGTTCTATACATACATACGACACACAAGGTTTTATTCTCCATTTTATCATTTATTTTAACTGTTAATCATATTAAGTCTCCTACCAAACATGTCATTCGGGATAACAACAATGAATTTGGAAATTATTTGATTACTTACTTTTATTAGGGTCAAACAGTTTGTAAATAAGTATTCTATGACTCCAACAAATGTGTACTTCAAATAAATCGAAAATGTATTAGACTCAGACTCGATTTTCGAGGCAGAAAAACCGGTGTATGAGACTCCTCTCATTATTTCCACCAGTGGTGTGGGTTGTATAGCGCCTTTAATGAGTTAGTCGAAACTAAGTCATGTCAACAGGTCAGTGATTTTAATGTGCACTGTTTTGAATTTACCCCGTATGGACCCCTGAACCCAAGGCGCTGTTGATATTATGACGTAAAAGTGAAATGGGGCTATTGAATTGATCACAGCCCTGCTCCACTTCGCTCAAAACGCCACCGTGAATTAGAAAGAAACGCAAAACCTGATCAAAATGTGATTCTTTCGCTCGGGCTAAACTTGAGGTTGATCATAACTGCTCATCTTCACCGTGCACACACAGACCGCGTAACGCCGCACCCGTCCGCCCACATATTAGGGACGAAGGGAGGTTTAGTAACGGTGGAGCCGAGTTAGCTGTAGCGGAAATAAGTAAACAAACAAGCTAGCTATGAACTTTAGTCCACCAGTCAACACGTCGTTTTATACTTCGCTGAGTAGAAGCTAGACGGCAAGTTGGCGTTAGCCTACCCATGTGCCAAAATGTTTAAATATAGAAAGATAACACAATCTACGTTAACTAGCTACATTGCACTGATCATCTTCCATTGATGCAGCCAAGCTGGTTTACTTAGGTACTCACGGTTCCTACATTGATCGAACGCTGGCTGATGGCTTTAGTAAAAGTTGGGGAAAAAATTCGCCAGCGCCACTACGTTTTTCAACGAACGGTATGGCTTAGCTAGTAAGTCAACTAAAAAACGAGCAGTCATGATTTATCTAATGCGTAAGATATCCAGCTACTCACGGCACCAGTGCATGAAGATTGGATTTGTAGGCTAGATAACCAGATTCCTTATATAAAATAGATCCAGTAACTGCGAACGGCGTAAGGGAAAATAATAAAAACTTGAAAAACGTATTATGCATGTACTTACCTGTACAAGAAGTTGCATTAGTTCTCAAATTAGCAATCCCGGTACTAATCAAACGACATTTGATCTGCGCGTTTTCCTTCCCGCCTGCAATTCAAGCCGGACACCGAACATACTGCGCACGCGCTGATATGCCTTGTGGGGATTGTAGTTTTTGTTTCAACACGGCACATACCCCGCATACAGCAAAAGAGAACTGAACCTTTCACTAAAACATGAACTGTCCTGTTACGGAATGTTATCGTTAATGTAACTTATAAATAGGCTAAATCGTGAACCATGATGTTATACAATAACGGATAACGGAAGCTATCTTAGAAAGCCACATTATTTTATCGGGTCTCGTCATTAATAGTATTCCCAACCATCATCGTTTCTTTATTTATATACGGTATAATGCTTTTCCAGATTAGCAGAAGCACATTTGCCTGTACTGTTCACAACCACGTAAATGCAGACTGGCAAGGATAATAGTATGCACTGCAACATAAAAGTGAGTGAATATGTTCTATAAAATGTCTATAAAATGTCAAAGGCTGCAGGTTGTGTATAACGTGTAACGAATCAATAAGTTTGAATCTCTTCGTAAAACAAGCTAGAGTGGACATAGCTACGTGTGATATATCACAGGCTACACACTGTTAAACCTGCACACATGCGTACTAATATAAATCATTCGGTTCATTTAAGTTAGCTCATTATTTCTAACATCATGGCCTGTGTTTTACGTATTGGTCTGTAAAGGACACATTCTTTACCATAACTGCAAAAGAGAATGACACAGGACGCACAAAGCCAGACAGCGCTATAAGCCGTATTCTTACAGCATTTCGCGATTGCACATGTGCATTCTCTAGGCCACAACAGCAAACTTAGAAATTATGCAATTTATGTAAACTTGGATAAATATTTGATGTGTGGCACCTCACGTATGGCGACACCTGCCTAACCAAATCAGTATCACGGTCTACTTTTAATATTTCAAAATATGCAAAAAGATATGCTGACTAGCTAGCTGGCCACATATAACATATTCTTTTTTGAAAAATCACCAAATCATTTCATTTTTTACTATCGTAGAAGCTCTCCAACACTGTCCCAGATAACGTTAGCTGCTTAGCCAATACTTACGTAATGAAGAGCAAGTATGTAGCGAGCCGTCATTTTGAGCTGGTTACACATTTTCAATTTAAACTGTAAACTGCTGACGACTAAATTTACCTTTTCTGTGTGCGGTCCGTCTTCTTACTCAAGGCATCCAATGATTTTTGTCCTTCCGAACAAGTGATAAAAATGGAATTCCTTGGCAATCCAGCGAAGGTGAATCAACCATTACCCTTAGCCTCAGCGCATCACTTCAGTTTCAATGTTGTTTGCCTGCCCCTACAGAGTCCCAATGTATAGTATAGTAGGCTATACAATGCTTTTTCATACTAGGACAAACAGGAGAAGCTCCGCCTCGTAACCGAATGCCTTCTATGCATAGGCTAAGCAGGAGAATTGCTTTAACTTTCTGTCATCTGATTGGGTTAAAAACTGTCACTCTAAATTAAAATTCCCTTGACATTTTTCCCTGCTTTCGCTGCATGGAAGAAAAAGGAAACGTGTTGGTTCTAGAGCTTTTCTGGTTTTTTCACTTGTGCCAAAAGAACGAGTGATAGACCTAGCATTTTTTTTCAGAACAGCAGGGCTGTACGCTTACTTTTTTTTAGGTGGTAGCACTGGTGCTAGTAACCTAAAATTTTCAGTAGCACAAAGAAAAATTTAGTAACACACACAGGTGGCGGTTAAACTCGTTTTATTGGTCAAAATTCATTTGATTTGATTTAAAAAAAAAAAAAATTATTTACTGTTGAATGACATTTGAACTGTAGTATTATCAAATCATTCAAGCTTTATTTACATGTGCGCTTTACTTTGTAACAGCAGAGCAGACGGTCTAACAGCTGCTTACTTTTCAACCTGTGGCCACAAATTACAGGATATCTAGATGTGTTTCTCTGACATAAACATGTAACCTATTCTTTAGTACGAACTCCAAAGTGTTTACATGTCACATCTACATGCATACAGACAAATTAATTATATAAAACACTCTTGAAGAGTGTGACATACAGTATTTACGGAACGTGAGCTTTTTCCTTATTTCACAAACCATCTTAGCTCAAAATACAGGTCTCATTTACCTCAATCTTACAAAATTCGTCAACAAAAACAAACCTTTTACAACCTCAAAGTACACGTAAAACCGATGTTTAGCTGTCACACACTATTATGAACTCACACAATTATTTTCAGTTGAAGAAAATGTCCCATTGCAGCGAATCAAAACATAAACAAAACCAGCAAAGGGGCCAAAGTGTTTCAACACATGGGGAGCCTAACAGCAATCATGTAGCCGGCAAGGGTGACCTCGTGGTGAGAGCGAATGTCTGAATGGTTCTTTACAAAATAAAAAACAAAACAAAAATATTAAATATTAACTACCAAAAAGTACCTTTTCATTTTCGTTGATGTCTGAATAGTTTAATATCTTCTTAATATCTTCTTGTGGTTGTTGTTCATGTTGTTGTTAGCTGGCGTAGCTCGTAGAGAGATAGAGCGCAACGCGTCATACTCTGAAAACCACGCCCACCGGAGAGGAAAACAATCGGCGCCACAATATGCATCCAAGGGCTGAAACCCTAACAAAATGCCTGTAGCTAGCTAAAAACATTAGATTTAAGCATGTCAAAGGATTATTTTAGCACCATATGTCTACCTGCGTTAGTCTAGCTCTAGCTTGCTACTTCAGTGTAGCGACAACGTCATAACGGTCTCTGAAAAACGGTATTTGCCTTATTGGCTCGGGGGGCTTCTGGTGAAACTGATGCAGAAATGAACTGTAGTTAAAACATGGCAGCTAGAACTTAACTAACGTTAGCTACTTATTACCTGCAATTTTATTAGCGCTAGCTAAGTAGCTATCATTTTAGCTTCCCCTTCTTAGCCATCTACAAGCTTGTTGAAACAACGTCGCTAGGCAACTCCAGCGAACAAAACTGTCGCACTGTACAGCGCTGAACAGTCTTCTGAAATGTGTTATGTCCTGTTGCTGAGTGTTTGGTGCGTTGTCAAATCAGTTGTGGAAACGGTGGAAAGAAGGCTGCCCACCAGTAGCAAGCATTAGTTACGTAGCGAGCCGTGAGTCGTCTTTTTGACGCGAGCAACTGCTGAAGTTGACTAGCCTTGTGGATTTATTTCAAGATTTATTTTAAACCGTTTGGTATTCTTTCATGACATAATGAATGATAAAAAAAAACATTTTATTTATAGGGATTTACTTACCACACGGATTCGTTTATTAAATACATATTTAAGTGGGTTACTTAACCTAAAGAAAAAGCTCATTCCCTGACCGGGAATCGAACCCGGGCCGCGGCGGTGAGAGCGCCGAATCCTAACCACTAGACCACCAGGGAAGCTATTTTGTATGCGCATTGACATGAATATTCAAAAATTAAATTGCAACGTTCAGTCGGCAAACATGATGTTTGAAAAAGTCGATTTATTGTATTAGTCAGGCTAAAACGGGACTTTTAAAAATCATGTAAACATCGTAGTCCGACTGAAATCGTACGATGTCGAATTTTTCAAAGTCGGACTAACATACCTAGATAATCGGACTAAAATTGGCCTAGGCATTCTGCATATGTTCCGTAATTTACACAGCAAATTTACGCTCACGGTGGCCAAGCGGAATCGAAAACGTTTCAGAAAATATATAACTTTAAAAGATTTCATTCAATCTTCTACTGGGACTTTTACCGTTTATTGAGGGTGTGACTGAAAATTTCGGTGCCGCTGACTATAATCGAATGTTTTTTCACATTCACATTCAAAGTAGGCCTACGTTTTTATGGGTTAGTGCTGTCCGATTGTACTTCACATTAACCTTGTACGGCGATAAATAAAGACTAACCGCATATTACATTACATGCTAACATTACATTACCACGTAATTATTGTCACTTCTATCACCACTGTAATGAACTAAAAAAAAAAAAGAGGTGACGAACGACCTTTCTGTGAGAAATGCATTGTCAAGATCACGCGCATACACTGCTGGCGACATTCTAAAGCTCTGTTTTGCCCTCCCTAGTATCATTGCGAAAAAAACACATTTCTGCACGGACAAGGAGACCAACTTCATGCTATCGCACCTGAAGGAGTTAAATATCCTAAAATATATGGATGGAAGAAAAACGCGGAATGACGAACGAGAGGTGCCTGCCAGACCCAAGCGGCCAAAACCAGACTTCGTTTTTGAAGCTCATTTCCTGGTGTTGTAGTTCCTGGTTGCTCACTAGCGCCACTACGGATGGCTCCAGTATAGGTGTTTTCATATCCGGTTTCCATGTAAGTCTACGGTACAAATGCGATCAAAATACAAAGTCAATAATTTTTTCTCACAAGAACAAATAGTCATAATATGTGTATTTTATTCGTCTTATGGCTGTCCATGGGTCGATTTCATGATTTATTGCGTCATTTGGGCACAGTGCCAATATTTGTTCTGGACCAATGAGGTACAGCTTGCGTCACTTCCGGATTACTGCTGAGGACTGAGCTACAGTAGGGGCTACAATCTGTGGTCACTGGGGTGGGAGGTGGCGTCTCTTGGCCTTGACATTGCGGCTCCGACCACGGTCCACCTGTGCGAAGTCAGAAAATGCAGGCATCCCATTTTGTAGTGGTTTCATTATAGCGTGTGCTATTTACAGCTGCACTAGACGACCATAAAATAATCCTCCTCTGAAGTTTTGCGGTAGCCGAGTCATTTTTACTATTTCCTTTAGCCCACTTAACCAAATAATTAGTTGGCAGAAAGCTTAATCAGCTAACGCTTATTTGCTATATGTGGTAGTCCAGTAGCCTGTGCTAAAACAGTTCGCAACTTCGGCTACCAAGCCATTTGACTAGCTAGCTAACCCTAACCGGCAAATATTCCATCTGTCAAACGTGTTTGACGGCTTGTCAGTCGTGTACATTCCGTAAATGTCTACCTGGGCTATGCTGCACGAATGTGACAAAGCTGGAAGCTAGCAAGAATTTTTTGTCTTTATGCAACAGGTGGAAAACTTGCTCTTCAAAGTGCGTTGTCATATTTACACGCCTGTAAATCAGTTATTAAAATACTTGGTAGATTTGTTAATCACCGCTGACAGTGTTAATTTTTATTCGGTAAAAAGTGACTTGCGAACGATCGGTCAGCTAGCGTCACCCAGCAAGTAAACACCACAAACGGCGATGGAGTAGTAGTAGCAGTTAATGGCTCATTAACTGACTGTGGCGAAAACCTACGACGATAACTTGCTTGGTTAACAGCAGGTCTACCAGACAGTTATATGAAAATGAGCCTAGTCAAACCACCAGTAGTCTACACATCTCTGATTGATTGACCATCAGTGCAGTCGATGTTCTTCCCCTGTAGTTCATACTGCTAATGCGTGAGCTAACCACGGATAGCTTACCTAGCTCACTGGCAAGCTGATATGCTAGCTAAGCATATTCGTTTTGCCGAGAAACATAAACTGAAGATAACTGAACATAATTGTATTATTAATGTCATACATATAACGTGATTACATGACACAGTACAGTCACGGATGGAAATTAAACTCCGTAAACATTTGATCATATTTTAAAACATAACGGCAGACAGTCAGCTAGCCTCAAGTTCGTTCTGCAATCGTTCGTTCAGGTTGATGGGCTTTTCCGCACCGGACTGTCAATCACAAAACACATTGTAAAAATCACAAGACCGCTTAACTCTATGGTTTTGGCTCCAAATCGAGAACATGGCCGTGCCCGCCATTGAGCTTCAAAACGTGTTTTACAGACCCATGGAGAGGCAATGGGTGACGTCACAGTAGCTTTGTCCATATTTTTTACAGTCTCTGGCCAGACCCCGCAGGGCATGTTGGGATTGCCGGCGGCGCGGCGAGAGGCGGCGAGCATGGACATATTGGGATGGCAGGTATGCCATCCCGCCAAGTTACGCCTTGGCGGGTATACTTGTAGACGTATATAGGCCTTTGGATCGTAGGTCAACGTCGCCGCCATAGTGGTCCAGGCAAGACTGGCCTGTAAACAAATACAAGTAAACGGGGGAGCGGTTTTTCTGGATAAAAAGCACTATAACGTTTACATTTCTCAACCGATTTCAATAAATGCATTGCTAGTGTGGGAAATAAATATAGATGTACTCAAAAAACACAAGCCCATTGTATGGGGAAAGATATGTAGTTAGAGAGCACAGGCCCAGTGTATATGGGAAAGGAGTGTATCAATGAGCACCAGCTGTCTCCTCCCTAACGTATCATCCGGCTAGCAAAGGAGGAAAGATACAGTTGGACCAAGGTCGACCTTGGCCATAAGAGCAACAACCGGCAGCAGGGGAGCGCTTCATACTAAATAGATGCGATAAGAACAAACACATAATACACACATAATTTCTGCCCTGCTGATTAAGCTGTATAAAGGCGCATTTGTGAAACTAACGGAAGCTTCTGCCTTTTCTGGAAAATGTGTTGTCAGAATATGTGATTTATGATGGGGGAGGGTGAGTCGAGCGGGAGACGAGCACTAGGGAGGGGCTGATAAATAATGGTGTCCGAGAATTGGGTGTCAGATAAAAATAATGATGTCAACAACATTACGTAATTAACAAAAATTAAGTAGGAAGTACTAGATTTGAGCTCCACAACAGGAGGAGCTAAGATAGGATAAAAGGGAGTGTTCGGCCCCAGGGGAGTGTGTATGTCTTGTGTGTCTTGTATGTCTCGTATGTCTGTGTGTGTGTGCGTCTTATGTGTTTTCTAAGAGTGTGTGTTTTGGGAATGCTTGGAGAATGATCTGATGTATTGTCTTTACTTATGAGTGACTGTTAATTGTACTGAACTGCGCAGATCAGCCCGGGTTATTTTATGTAATCTTTGATTTACTAACAATAAACCCAGTTGCATCAGACTCTGAGAAGTGTGCATCTTTTGAAGAAGCATTCAACAGTGTGGAGGAGAGCGACCTCGGCGTTTCTGGCCCAGGCCAGGGCCCGCTTTTCCCGACCACACTAGCTAACTTGAGTAGGATTGTAAGCATCAAATAACCCTGATTGTAAGGCTATCTTTGCTTGTTAACTACCTACCAAGGTTTTATTGCAAGTCGTGTTTAGATTTTGAACAAATTAAACTGAACATAACCACAATAATTTTAACCTGGCAAGCTGGCTAGAAAGTAATGAATGTATTATTAATTTTAGCTGAAACGTTTTTCCATTGGAACAAGCTTGATTTCTTGCTATTTGCTTGGTAGCTAACATGAGTAGGGTTGCAAGCATAATTTATCATTACTAGTTTTGCTTGTTAACTAGCTACCAGTGTTTTCTTGCAACATTAAATTTGTGTTTTGATTTATTATTTTAATACATAACATGTCCAAATTGCCCCAAATAGTTTCAGGCTAACCATTTCTAGCATCCTTTCTAGCTATGTTAAACTGTAAAATTATTGTGGTTATGTTCAGTTTGATTCGTTCAAAATGAAAACGAATGTCTATGGCGGCGAGGCCGCGGGGAGATCATAGACATATATGCAACTCAAGTCAAGTAAATTGTCCCTATTTTTTTCTAAAATTAGTTCCACATTCTATCGTTCCACAATGGAGGACCTAACTCGTAACTGCCGTATCGGGTTTCCCAACTTAATAAAATCTCCTACAGAGACACTGTTAAGAGGAACGCAGCGTGGAGAAAAGTCTCTGTAATTGTCGGTGGCTCTGCTATATATTTATATGAAACACGATATTAAACCCGGTCAAAATTTAACGAACACAACTGTCTGTCAAAAATAGGTGACACGCCCACAAACAGCCGATTGTGGGGACGCGGCGCCAGGCGGCCGTCACCGCGTATAGTGTGGCTTCAGTCTCTGCTTCAGACACACCTCTGTCAATAATTCGATTCTTTCCGAGTCATGTAGGCTTTATTGGGACAACGACAACAATCCAATTAAATCTCATCTTTGGCCAAATCGAGCTATTAATATAGCTCGATTTCAACTGTGCATGTAAACGTACTGACTGCTTGCATAGTCTGTTCGCGCGACAAGGAATCTCATATGGTGTGTTGCCTGCCTGGTGCCCAGGTAGGAGATCTGGAGCGTGCAGACAAGCTCCTGGCCAGAGCAGGGAATAAGCCAGGCGTAATGGATCATATAGGAGCCAATGACATAGGTAAGGGTAGATAAAAGGTTCTGAAGGACAAGCAGAGTAAGTAGATTAAAAAAAAGAACCTCCCCTGTAGTTTTTTCTGGAATACTACCGATACCAGGAGCAAGCAGTGAGAAGCAAAGTTTCATATGGCAGTTTAACGCGTGGCTACAGACCTGGTGTAGGAAAGAGGGGTACAGATTTATGGGGTACTGCTGCACTGAGCCAGCATACAGTATGCTTAGGGTAGCACAAGTTTATTTATACTAGGGACATGGGCAGGGAGGTTAGAGAGTGAAAAGGGTAGGGATTCTGACATGTCTTTGTTTACATGCTAGAAGTATAAAAAATAAATCTGTGGAATTTGCGACTGTTATGAATAATAGGCTATGACATAGTTGAGATTACAGAGACATTGGGGAGCTCGGGGAAGGGGATGGGGATGAATATAATATAGACTATAATATAGAAGGGTACAGACTTTAGGAAAGGTAGATGCAGTAAGAGAGGTCGGGGTGTCACTCTATGTAAAATAAAATCTTATTGTGAAGGAAATTCCAGGAATTGACCAATTTAGCCCTAGTGAGGATATTTTGATTAACTTCAAAGGTGAACATGAGAAGGCCCTTAACATAGGCGTATGTTACCGGCCAATAGCTTCAGACAGTCGTGGGAATAAAATGCTCTATGGAAATATAGTGGGCTCCAGAATTATTGGCACCCTTGATAAATATGCACAAAAAATGCTTAAAAAAATGCTAAACTAAAAAATAATACAGTTATTGACATAAGCTTTATTTTCCAACATGTGTAAACTAGTGTGCTTGATTAATGATTCATTGGAATCAACCAAAGCCTTAAATTTTTTAAATAAAAAAAATATTTCCCCAAAAAACAAGTTCCACAATTATTGGCACCCCTGGTTTAATACTTTGTGAAAACGCCTCTGGCAAAGACGACAGCCATGAGTCTTTTCCTATAATTTGTGAAAAGGTTAGAGAACACATTTGGAGGGATTTTTGCCCATTGCTCCATGTAGAACTTCTCAGAATCATTGATATCTTTGGGTTTGCGCTTATGGAGCCCCCCTCTTCAGTTCAGACCACAGGTTTTTGATGGAAGACTGAGATGGCCATTGGAAAACATGGATGTTGATTTCACTTTCTGTTTAGATTTTGATGTATGCTTGGAGTCATAGTCCTGCTGGACAATCTACCTATGACTTAATCCTAGCTTCTTAGCAGAGACAACCAAATTTTCTGCCAGAATTTCCTGGTACTTTGTTGAATTCATTGTGCCATTGATCTAAAATAGTGCCCCAGCACCACTGCCAGCAAACCATCTCCAAAATATCAATGACCCACCTCCATATTTGACCGTAGGTATGAGGTGCTTCTCCTGTATGCATTCCTCTTTTGCCGCCAAACATGTCGATGGTGTGTATGACCAAAACGTTCAATTTTGGTCTCTTCTGACAATAGCACTCTCTTCCAGTCATAATTCCAATGAGGTTTGGCAAGCTCCAGATTCTTGGTCTTGTTTATTGCGCTCACTAAGGGCTGTCTTCGTGCCACCCTTCCAAAGAGTTAGTCGGTATGGAGGTGCCATTTTATGTTTTTTTTTTTAGACTTGTTGACCGCAAGAAACAAACCAATCTCTGCAATTCTTGAACAGTGATCCTTGGGTTATTAATGGCCTCCCTCACCATCTTCCTCACCGTCCGTGGGGACACCATGTACTTGCTTCCTCTTCCTGGCAAATCTGCAACCATTCCATATGTTTTACACCTTTTTATTATTGCCCTTACAGTGCTAAGTGGTATGTTTAACCGTGTGCCTTTTTTCGTACCCACTACCAGACTTGTGACGGTAAATTACCATCGGTCTCTTCTGAATTAACAGTTATTTGGCTTTTCCCATGCTGATGGATGACAAAGGGATTTTGTATGCCTGTTACCTCATTTTTATTCTCTAGTGAAACCGGAAGTGATGGAATGACACAATATAGTTAAGGTTAATAAAAGTGAGTTGAAATAGCAGTCTCCCCAGTGGATGAACAAAGCTATTGGGGAGAGTTTGAGAATAAAAAATAATAAACATCATAAAATATATAAAGGAGACAGTATATAGAGTAATGAGGCTGAATATTGTAGTATGTGTGCTAAGGTTAAAAAAGAACTAAGGGTAGCAAAAAGGCTCTTTGAAAGGCAAAATGCCCAAGATGCAAAAAGTTAATTCTAAATGTTCCTTTCACTACTACATCGGGAAAAGGAAAATCAGGGAGGATGTCAAGTGCATTACAATAAAGATGAAGCATTGCTGTATAAGAATAAGGATATTGCTGATGGCTTAAATAGTTACTTTGTTGAGAGTTTTACTGGAGAGGAGGTTACTAATAAGCAGGAAGGCAAATTAAACACTCAGAATTATAGCAGATATTGAGATAGGGGATAAAGAAGTACTGGATACATCACATAAACTAAAAACAAATAAGGCAGCAGGCCCTGATGGTATATAGCCTACCTATTGGTATGTAAGGAGTTAGGTGAGATCATCTTTAAACCACTGGCAAGTATTTTTAGACAGTCTGTAGAAACTGGAGAAATGCCGGATGACTGGAAGCAAGGTAATATCATACCAATATATAAGAAATGGGGACTATACTGATCCAGGAGACTACAGGCCTGTCAGCTTAACTGCATCATGTGTAAAATACCAGAATATATCGTTAGAGACAAGTTAAAATTATTTCTTGAAAATATCAACATCATAAGGGGTAGCCAGCATGGATTTTACAAGGGAAGGTCATGCCTGACAAATATTTTAGTATTCTTTGAGGAAGCTACTAAGTGTTTTGATTGTAGCAGGGCATACAATATTATATATTTAGATGTACAAAAGCATTTGATAAGGTGCCATAATGAGACACTCATCAAAATGAAGAGTTGGAATTACAGGAGGTGTTTCAGAGTGGGTTCAGAACTGGTTACAGGGCAGAACACAAAGAGTAGGAGAAGGGATCCTATCTGAGCAGAGCACTGTGTGAAGTACAGTTCCTCAGGGATCAGTGCTGGGACCACCTCATTTTATAAATGACATTGACAGGGACATTGAAATTAGTTAAATACAAAACTAAAATACAAAACTAGGAGGTTGAGTTAACAGTTTGGAACCTACCAAGTAATCCAAGAAAATTTAAACAGAATTCAAAAGTGGGAGGAAACCTGGCAAATTAAATTTAATATAGCTAAATATAAAGTTCTACATGTGGGAAATAAAAATATGAAGTAAGAGTACTTTATGGGAGGAACAAAACTGGAATGTGCTCAATTAAAAAAAGACTTGGGATTAATAGTTGATCAAAGCGTTTCAGGTTATAGCCACTGTGCTGCAGCAATAAAAAAGGCCAACAGGATGCTGGGATATATAGCCAAAAGTATAAATCTAAGGAAGTTATTCTTATCTTACATGACACCTGTGTCAGACCGCACTTAAGAGTATTTTGTGCAGTTCTGGGAGCCGTACTATTGTGGACCATACTACTAGAAAGATATATAGAGGCTATAGATATATTCAGGTTTTTGTGTATTAAACATATAGGCTTTACAAGACATGACAAAATAGGTAAGATTTTATTCATGATATTGAAAAACATTTAGTGTCTAACATTTCCAATGCATTGATGACCCAGGTATTAATCATATCACAATAATCATTTCCTGCCTTCAAAATGTTCAAGGCAATGTAAGTATAATCGAAAATTGGACAGCAAAAAGCAATGCAGTTTTATATGCAGTTGGACATATATTAAAATGTTTAAAACCAGTTATAATGTAGCTCTACACTAACACACTGGGACAGAATACATTATGTATTTAGAATTATATAGTTGTGAACTGTTAGATTCTAAAAAGGAGTAGAAATGCACTGAGGGAAGCAATTACCAGCAGACTTTACCAAGCCTGCAACAACGCAACAGGTCATATCTATTGACCGGTGTTGTTTTGAACAGATTCGGCTGGCCGGGATTAACTGTACACTCCAGAAACTCCCACTGTCTTCCCATCCCACTCAGACGTGGAAAGACACTTGACAAAGAAGTGGCCCAGGTCAAACTTGGAGATGACACGTCCCTTCAGCATGCCCTCAGTGGCGGTGTACTTCTCAGTTAGGGGCTGCTCGTCTGTGGGACACAAGCACATGTTACCAGGAGCTCGCACTCCACTCTGACTGGCAAGAAATCGGGTTTTTCCACCACTGCGGTTTGCGCGTGTGTGCAGTTGTGCAGAAACATTGTGTGTGTTAGCGTGTGTGTGTTAGCGTGCGTGCAGCTTTTCTAAACTTTTCAGAACTGTTTGGCGCCATTCAGTTCTCTGCAACTTTGAGGTCAAACACTTGACACAAAGGAAGTCACTCACAAATATGCCATTTGGCTCTGGCATTTATGGGCCGTTGTCAGTACATACGCAAACAAAGTAACTTGTGATCGCTTTAGTGTTTAGTCATTGTGCAACCTGATAGGCACACCTCATTTTAATTAGAGGCAAAAAATTATGGTGATGTCCTGTTTTATGAACACAGTTTTAAGAATTGGAGAGCAACAGCATCTACTGGTTTTTAATTTTCAACTTAAAATCAGCAACCAATGTAAACCCAGGAAACCTGGCCAGATGAGGCAATGTGATCCAAACCTTTCACCGATCAATTAAGTATGAAGTAAACATTGAAAACCAGGAGGCCCTGTGGCTCTCCAGGACCGAGGATATAGCGCTAATGTATGCATTAAAGCTTGGTGCTGATTGGGTCACCAGACACACCAGCGATATGAGGGGGCATCACAGCCACGTAGCTCAGCCCCGACTCCTTCAGCACGATGTACATCCGCTCGTGGTCCTCGGTGACAGGCAGGAGGCGGGGCGGCACTTTGGCACGGTCCCACAGAAGGAAGGCTGTGGGAGGGGGAGGGGGAGGGGGAGGGGCAGGGGGAGGGCAGGCATACAGGTGAGCCATGAAACAGCGTCAACATAAACCTGAACTAACAAAGAAGCTGGATAATGTGAATAAGAGCCATACCAACTGCCTTCCACTCCAATACTAGTTCCCATTTTAAACCATTCCACCTTTTAAAAACACAAATATCCTATGCTTCAACTACCCTGACTAACTGATTTACTGTTACAATATACTTATAAAACACACTCATAAATTACAGTATACTACTGCAATTCATTCATTACATTAAAGAAATCCAATTGTCCTTTATGCAAGAGTCATTTAACTTTAATTATACTTCTTACTGAATGTCTTCATTTAATGCATTAATTGAATACGGTATTGTCATATTTGAATGGTGTAAATGTTGGAACACACCTCTGATGAGGAACAAAAATAAGAAAAGGTGATGAGATGTCAGTTGTGAAACACCTCTGGTAACAAAGCTTTGTAGGATGAAATAAAATGTGCAAATTCATAATATAATGAGGAATGCTCTACATATAGAAGATGTGAAACATTTTAAATTTGTGTTCATATGATGAAAACACTTTGTGATAATTAAATCTTTCTTACCAGACATGCAGGCAATTACTTTTTGAATCCCACGAGCTCTCATGGCCTCCAAAATGTTCCTGGTTCCTTCTGACATCATTGTTGTGGGACCTGCACAAACAATAAATGAAAGCAAATGCACTCCTGACCTCTTGTGGTAAAATAAGGATTACATCCTTGAATTTTGTTTTCATGGAGGTGTATATTGTTCAATCCACAGCAGATTGTCACTAAATTGGTTGGTTATCTGAGCAGTGTGCAAACAAAGCAAGTTTCTGTCCCACACAAATACCTGCAAGTTTCTCAAAACCGTTGATTAGGCTTCACCCTATCAAGAGTGTGTCAATCCCCCTAAATATTGAGGAGCTTGTCACAAAAAATCTAATCCATATTAAAACAATACATACTGCTATTAATTCTAGTACTAATACTTCTCTGTGATTCGGATTACTGTAAGATCCCTTAACTCTAAGGCAGCTTTGGTGAATGAACTAATCTCTGATTATAGTCTTTAGGCATTAGGCTATGCCTTAGGCTCCTGAAAATGGCTGAAAGCGGATGAGAACCTTGCTTTGAAATGGGTCTCCTCCTGGATACATGTATAGCCTATTCAAAACTCCCATCTCTGTCCAAGAGGGGATGCTGTTATATAAAATTCATTTATTTACTCAACCCCATAACCAGTGTATAAATTTAATTCCTTTGAAGCATTAGTCATGAACCCTACACAGCCAGATGTTGCTAGAAATGGTCTCTTTTGTCAGCCTATTGCCCTTGTGATAACCTACAGGCCTCCCAGCCCTAAACTCCGGCTTTATTCATGAATTTGCTGAATTTCTCACTCACTGGAAACCGAATTTACCTCTGGCTATAACATCCCCAACCCATTTGAACATTTGTCCTGTTGCCCCTCAGTATTTTTCTGTTATGAGTCATGACACTGGGCTGGCCAGCGAAGGATGGCTCCCGCTCTCTTACTGGGTCTCCTTCACCGTTTCTCTACCCAGTGGGAAGTTTTTTTTCCCCAAACTTTTCTTGTTTTTTTGTGGTTTCAGGTCAGTTTTTTTGTGCAATTTTGTATTTTCACAGTGAATCATCTTTGTGACAGTATCTCTGTCAAAAGCACTATACAAATGAAATTGAATTGCATACTTACTGAAATACTCTGTATACATAGGCACAACTGGATTTTAATAAAAATTAAACAGCTAAACTGGTACCTGAGCCTTTTTATCTTATTTTAAACACCTGTCCTCTATAATCCTAATCTGTACCTCATGTCCTTATTAAATATGGCTCAAAAACTACTGCCACACCCACTGCGGAGAGCACCACGACAGCCACTACTGCCACACCCACTGCGGAGAGCACCACGACAGCCTGTTGGTAAATGGTGCTGTTAACTTGCAATTAGTACTTTACAGTCGTAGGTTTGGGAATGTTACTAGCCAGGTCTGGTACTGTTTCTCATAACTCTGGTGGATACAGTTATATTCTCTGTCCTGGATTACAGCATCTGCTAGATGAGTGTAATGTAATTTATATCACCTTGATATTTTTACTGTAGAATGAAAAGCACTGCATAATACATGTATTATTATCAGGCGGCCGAACCCTTTGGCCCTGGTCAGCACCCCTCCCTGGGCGTAGGCCCAACTCACTGAGGTCATTCCTGGTGCCCAGTATGATGATGACCGCGTCCTGGCCCTCCATGGCTTTCTTCACGTCGTCCTTGTTGAGGACGTCGCCCACCACCACTCTGGAGGCCTTGTGGTCTGCAGGGAGCCTGGAGGGATCCCTCACCAGCACTGTCACATTGTAGCCTGGAGACACACAACCGGAAACATGCTCAGAACTAGCCAACGGCAGCACTACAACTGAGAACACACAGAACTACCCAATGGCAATGCTACAACTGAGAACAGACACAGAACTAGCCGATGGCAGCACTTCAAGCGAGAACACGCTCAGAACTAGCCAATGGCAGCGCTACAACTGAGAACAGACACAGAACTAGCCAATGGCAGAGCTACAACTGAGGACACATGGAGACCTAGCCAATGGCAGCACTACAACCGAGAGCATACTCAGAACTAGCCAACAGCAGTATTCTAAAATTACATTTAAACAAGAGTTTTAGCTACAGAAGGCTGTCGTGCATGACTGGGATTTCACCATCCAGCTGAAACACTACTTCCCTGGGCATATATGAGGTCTGTATCTTAAATACAACATTCCTACAAACCTGTAGCCCAGGGATGATAGCTGCAGGCACTGTAGAACTACAGTCAGTTTTCATTCCTCTGCCTCATCCATTTATCATCTTATTCTGGTCATAATTTCTATTTTTCCAAGCTGAAATTAATCTGTAACTGCATGTGACTCTAAAACTACTATAGCACAGCCCATGAAGAACTGTCACTTCCTGCTCCAAATCTGGAGCCATAACTTCTCTTCTGCAGCATCAAGAATAATATTCTTATTCACTTCATTATTATGTCTGCTTTAAATGGTGCATGTTCCCTGAAATTAACTCCTTTAAAAATTGCCCAGAGGCTGACATAGTGCAGACTAGCCAGCTAGTGGAATGAGAACAAAGTGGAGATCCAGGTCCTGTACATAAAATGCACAGTAAGTAAACAAGGACATAATTCCCCGTTATGTTCTAAAGTAATTTGAAAGTGCAGATATGGGAATATATGACACAGCATATTGGACAGCATTTTCACGTCCTCATTTCATGACAACCCTTTTCACTTTGGACAACTTCCCTTATCTTTTATTGCTGTATCACGAGTATCTGGACAACTTTCATAATACACTTATTCTGCAATTCAGGGAACAGCCCAGTATCAGAGCGGTGCATGGCGCACACAAAATATTCACAGTACCTGTATTACTAAAGCTGATTTTCTTAAAAATTAGCTTTAAGTAAAATTTTTAAAGTTTCACTGACAAGCTCGTATATTCGTGAGCACCATGTGGGATTAACAGGTGTTTAGAAGTGGCTGGTTTTAGGGAGACTACCGTCGAACCTTTCTTAATAACCAGTATATGGAGGGAAAATGCTCGAACACTGCGCGCGTTAAAAGTCGAAAGGAGAACACCCTTCCTGGTGCAAAGAGATTAAGAACCACTACTTATCGCCTTCACTGCAATTAACCGTTTGCATCAGTTACTCAGCAGAAATCTAGAGCGTGACTCAGCACCTTTGTGTGGGTCTCATGAGATCAGTGCAAGAGTTGAAGATCGCCAACTTTGAACAATGACGTCCCACTGTAACTATTTCATGGCTAAAACGGTTTCTCTAAACTTCGAACGGGAAGTCTCAAATTAGGCTACTTTGTGAATACGAAATTACCATAAAAACATTTAACATTTTCAAGTTACGCTTTCTTATTTAACGAATAAGCAAATGAATGCTGACAATATTATCCAAACAAAAAATGACAAAAAACGACAATTCAAGAATGCCTACGTATCGACACATATTTAAGGGAATACCCCAATTCAGTATAATCAGATTGGGTTCTATGGAAATATAGCGGTTATATTGCCAGTGAAAAACTAACTATTGATACACAGAATACCGAACTTTACTATGTTTGCATACCAAGTCCTCGTGTTTTTCTTCCTCATTTTCCCCTTAAAAATCACCGTTAGTGTGCATTGGGCTGCAAGTCTGTTGTTGGATATATTAACTTTTTTTTGCGTACTGACGCTGTCATACGTCCTATTGCTCGTGCATTGCAGCTAGGCAACTTCTGCGTCTTAAACATCTGAAAATACGTTACTACAGGTTTAAATCATGTTTCACTGACAAGACTAAACATTTTAGTATGCAGCTGTAGACTATAACGTGTTTCTTCAATGTATATTCATATTGTAGCCAAGCGTACCTGCTGCGACTGCCTGCTGTAAGGTCACCAATCCCGTCATTCCCGTGGAGCCGAATATAACCACATTCTTGACCGAACCAGACATGGCTGAAATTCAAAAACTGTCACGATGCAAGAGACAAACTAGAAGCAATGCGACTGTGCCTCCGTGAAGACGAAAAATGTCATAATGAATAACAACTGAAACGTTAAATAACGCTTGATCAGAAGAAACGCCCCTTACGCATGAAAACGATTCACTTCCGCGATAAACTCCTCCCTAAAAGCGAACAGCTGGGTCTGTTAGTGGATGGTTTCTCTGAAAACTGAAAGTCGTTTCGTACGCCAATGTACTCAGTCTCTTGGGGGAGAATGACCGTAAGAGCGGTTGGTGAAAAGCTAATGCACCGTCATTAGTGACTGAATTTTCATTGTCCTGTCGTTTCAAACACGGTAGCAAAACCGGAGGCTCCAGGCTAGGACAAGAAGTCCATTCAATAGGCTATGCTATCTACATACGGGTTCATATGTTGTGCATGTACCGAAGCAGGTGTCCAATGTCATAGCCATTGGAGTACGGCGGCATACATCAATGTAGCGCGTTTCAAGTAATACTGTTTAGCCTATTAAAATTCACCAAATACTCTGCGTAAATGGTAGGCAAGTGTGTTTACCAAACATTTAAAAAGTGCTTTGATGCTTTCAATGTGATAAAAATCTGCACCAAAATGTGAGAATATCGAGTATGTTAATAGCATCAATTACAGAGTTTAATGAAGGTGAATTAATTACCTCTCCAAGATTAGAATGACAAATTCCACCTATTCTTAATGTAAGGAAATAATACACGAGGTTTTCCTGTTTGTTTTTTTACTTTTTTTTTTTAAGATGCATGAATTACAGTGTGTATAGCAAATGTAAATTAATTAGAAAATAAAAAGGAACAACTTGCAAAAATATGGTTGTCGTAATGAATGAATTGTTGTAGCAAAATTCAGGCTATGAATGCTCTTTCCTAGAGAAATCCTGTTTTATTTTCCAAAGGCTTTGGATGGTCTTATTTATCTTTCCCCAATGAAACGCCACTAGACGCTAGCTATGTAGACTAGAGTTATCTATTGGCAATTAAGACACAATATAATTTATTTATTTATTTCTTTATTTATTTGTCTATATTCGGTCCGAATATCTGGTGTACTATGGGAATCTGAGAGCTTTTCTCTGGCTGTTCCTTTCGGTATGGCAAATGTGATTACATGCCCTTGTATAAAAGCCCATATGTTGTGCTGAACAGTGCAAGTCCATAGGCTAGCGATGGATTTTACTACCCATGCTTACTCACCTTAAACACGGTAGGATTTTCCATTTTGACAGTGAAAGCAGTCCAATGTTAAACGGAGGAAGTGGAACGGATTCTCATTAAGCGCTTACCGTTTACGTATACATGACCAAATGACCTGTTTTCCTTTGTTCACTTATTGCTCTGTCCAAAGCAGAATCTGTGTTCTGTGTTGCTTTGGTGCAAATACAGCCTAGCCTATGCTACCATGTGATGGCCATTTGCCCCTTGCGACTGTCATTATGCTAATAACTCTCTCTGCCACCCCCCCCCCTCCCTCCCTCTCCCCTTCTCCACCGGAGGTGGGATGCTCCGCAATGATGCCGCGTCTCTTGTAGCATTGTTAAAAGCGGAGAGAGAACGAGCGTGTGTTCTGTAGGACATTGGAGTGCGCCGGCTGGTTATCTGGTCAAACATAACACCGGCAGGGTACATGCCAACCGCGTACCCCCTCAACCGCAGCCTGCATACAGTTATTCCAATTCGTCTATATATTCACCTATACATATCTATTTACTGAATCAATTTGGTGTGTGTCTGACTGGGGACGGGGCTCAGCGATGCCAGCGATGAAACACGGCGGCGCGAGGCTCAATCAGTGAATTTGACTCTCCGTTTCATTACTGTAACTAACAGACGGATTATTTTGCGGCGTCTTCTGTTAGACAGAAATCCAGCCTTGGACTTGGGGGTGAAGGTAAGATTGCTTTCACAGCCAATTCGAGAAAACCTAGCAAAAATCGCCTTGAATGTTCAGCTTGTAGCAATACCCATGGTGTCTGTTTTCGTGGGAAATGCAGAGACCGGCCTGCATAGTACTACTGCAGTCATTTCTGAGCTGGCTTCCGTTGCTTCAAAGCTCCCGTTTTGGTTTAATAAACACAATTGTCAGATTACGTTCGCTACGAATTCATAGCAAACGTAATCTGACAATAGTACCGTATTTATTTATGTGTTGTTTGTTGATCAATGGTGGATCATACTGAAATAAACAGTTTTGGGTTTGATCCCAGGCCTGTCATCAAATGAGCATATTGATTAAATATGATTTTAAGACATTTTCTTTGGTACCTAAGAATTCCTTATTAGGCTATCGCCGAAGTTCATCAAATATAGTCTACATTAAACTGGTTTAGTTGAAACAGTAGGCCCAATATTATAGCCTACAATGAGACAGGTCCTTTGTAATAATAATACTTCGTTCTCAAGTTCTCATTTAAGAATGGGCAGCAGTCGTTCGGAAAGAATAAAATTAAGAAATGTGCAATGTCGTTTCGTGTTTACGGACAGACAAATGATTATATTACAGTATTTCTCCAGTCATGGTATCATAATATAGCCTATAGCACTACTTTTTAACATGCATCTGTCAGTGCGATGGCACGTTACGGAACTGGCGTGCAGAATATTGCTTAGAATGCTACAGTACAGGGTTGTGGGTTAAAGATTAAGCCGGTCAAGTTAGTAGTAATCGAGAACTTAGTTTATTTGGAGGCACTATGTCGAGGATTATGGAAACGTAGGCTAATCAGCAGTGCTTGAATTTGACGCTCCGTGTCCCGTAGTAATGCAGGACAGCAGTCCTGGATGTTACATGGGGTGGGGGTGGTGGCTAGGGAGGTGTGTGTGTGTGTGTGTGTGTGTGTGTGGGTGGGGTGGGGGCGGGCACATGTGTCATTTTAAGGTTATTCGTATGTATAGCGGAGAGTTGTTTGTTTCAGTATTGTTCAAGTAATTGAATCCTGCTAGTCCATAGCCAAATAAATTGACAACACACACTTGAATTAATTTCTTGTTCCTTTTGCATAAGCGCAAGTTTACTAAGATGCGGCGCTTCCCACTTAAGGATTGTTAGCTGCTTAAAAATAGATGAACATTAATACACATTAAATACCTTCCATAAAAATACAATGCGGGACAAAACAATGAGTCCATGATTTGCCTGGAAGGGCGTAGCTGCATGGCTGATTTCAGTATGGTGATCACAGATGTTTAAATTCAACCAACTGACTGAAACGATTAGCTTCAACGCAGTGACGTGCTGTGACTGGAAGTCACCGCTGTCCACGGGCTGAAGTATTCCAAAGCCACGTTTAGGATGCCATCGCTTAAAAAAGATATTTGTGGGGCAAGTGGTCTGTCAAGGAACAATACAACATTTCAACATTTCAGCATATGTGATAACACCGCCAATAAAACAATAACACCACAATAACATCAACACAGGCCTATTCTGCTACTTCAGTACAGAATAAATAAATAATTTAAGGCTTTTATGGCTCACGTACCGCCCGTTGTAGTCTGTTATTGACTAAATATTAATAATTATGTTATTGCCTAAATATTAATAATAGTCAAAAAGTTATTATTTGTTATGTTAAGTATTACATTATTATTATTATTATTATTATTAGAAGCGAGGCAAGTTTAAGAAAAGCGTAAAATACCTTTGACATGTTTTCAACAATTAGGCCTAGGCCAACGCATGACTGCTAATGACAACGCAACACGTTTTAAGGTTGTGCTATTCTTAACAGGGCCTTGTTTTGTAGCTACCCTGACTGAAAAACGAGTGATGTAAGGTAATGGATTTGAGACTAAAGATGTTGAGGTGCAATAACGACGCTGCAGTCTAGACAGTACACGTTGAAAAGACCTGCTCATTCTGGCTTCTCGTCCTGTCAGTTTAGCTTTTGCCTTTGGGGATGCGGTGCTCACACCCTGACACACAGCTGATCCCTTCGCTATTGGTCACAAGGGCAAGCATACAAGCAGTTGATGAAGACGTTATTATTATTATTATTATTATTATTATTATTATTATTGCACAAATTCAGAAGCATCTTGTGCCCTTTGGTTATTTATGAAAACTGATTCTTGAGGAGTTATGCATCCTGCTACAGACATAGAAAGTTATTAATGAGATGGCCTTTTGTCAGGCCCGGATCTCTGTAAAACCGCTTTGTGACAGTGTCCCTTGAAAAAAATACTACGCAAATACAATTGAACTGAATATGATCGATACAGCTGTAACACGTAATGTACAGCCACGTGTGTCACACAGTGTTGTAGTTTCTATGCAGTTTCCCCATTGCATCTTGATTTACTAGCTGCAAGGCTTGAAAATGCTTCAGAAATGACATTTATGAATATTAATCTCGATGTTTTAATGTTTTAAAAAAATCTGTTTTATCAGTTTAAACACAGATGCTCACAGGAACATCCCATTGAGGGATTGTATGTTGACAGTTTGTCATCTTCAAAGACAACTGTCTTTATTTTTGGAAGTGCCCAGGAAACAGTACTCATCTTGTCCACTGATTCTTTTACTCTTTTGGTTTCACTGAATCTGCTTTTAAAAAGTTTACTGCAATATTATGCTTGAATTTCCTTGTAATAAAAACCCAAGCGAGCTCACATCTGCTGACTACCCAAGGTCTTCTATAACAAAGTGAGTGGGATTTATGGAAAAAAAATCATATGATATTTACAAATACTTCATAGCAAAACTTCTCTGGGTTGAAGCAGAGTTTATATAGGGAGTTAAAGGTACTCCATATCAGTGTTATTTCAGACTGAACATGCTGTTGTATTCCACAGGTGAATATTGATAGCACAGTACTGGTGTATAGTGTACACTATGTGCACCATTTGAAAGTAGGGGTGATTCACGTGTCAATACACTTTTAAATGTAGAGTCATTGTTTGTTGTATTCAACCAGTATGAGAAGGAATGGCAAAACAGAAGAAAACAGAGAGCTTGCCACATACTGAAATAACGTGACAGTTCTAAATGATATGACATACAGTACCAGTAAATTTTACTTATATTGATACTGATACAGTAATCACCTTAGGAAAATTAGAAGTGTGGTTCTCTTGGAACATTACGTTCAAATAAAGTTGGAAAGATACCGCACACATCTAAAACAAGGCCTCCGGTCTGTCTGGGCTACTCGCGGAAGAAAGCTGAGAACCCTCGTGCTAATACTCTGTGGCATCTGTCTTCCCTTAGGTTGATCTGTCTATCTCTGTACTGTATAATTTAATGCCCTCCTTTTCCCTGAAAATAGAAGACAGCACTCATGTGAAGACATCATCCATGCTTATCTATGTGAAAGTGCGATCAAAACCAGTAGCAATGTTTCCCTTTATTTGTGTGGTGGCCAGTCTGGCTGTACACTCAATTTCCTGCATCTATTTATGCAGTATACATAATACATTCACAAATATGGTGGACTTTTGGGTGTGGTTGCATCTTTTGCCTAGATCTCCTTGGAATCAGCATCCTTCCATGCTATTGAGTATACTTGTTAAGTACACTGGACGAGAACGTTGTCAAGTAGACAGAAATTTTCGTGAATGTAATGTTCTTAAAATCCCCATATTATATGCTTATAATAACCTTTAGTATGCACTTATACGTAGCTTTGGATAAAAGCATCTGCCAAATAAAATGTTATGGAATTTTTGAGACACAGGATATGTATTTTTGCTTTGGTTTATCCCCAGAATCACCTGTAAAGTGATGTGATTCACTGGAACAAATCTGAAACTCTGCTCGTATTTGGGGGTAATTTGGTCACATTTTTGTCTGTGTGCGGTCAGTTTACATTTTGGCCAGTGTGTGATCAATGTACATTATGGTGAGTGAGTTATTGGAGAACATTTGGTCAGTGTGTTTTTGGAACACATTTGGTCAGTGTGTTATTGGAGCACATTTGGTCAGTGTGTTATTGGAACACGTGGTCAGTGTGTTATTGCAGCACATTTGGTCCGTGTGTTATTGGAGCACATTTGGTCAGTGTGTTTTTGGAACACATTTGGTCAGTGTGTTTTTGGAACACTGTGGTCAGTGTGTTATTGCAGCACATTTGGGCAGTGTTATTGGAACACATTTAGTCAGTGTGTTATTGAAGCACATTTGGTCAGTGTGTTTTTGGAACACATTTGGTCAGTGTGTTATTGGAGCGTGTCATGGTCAGTGTGTTATTGGAGCACATTTGGTCAGTGTGTTATTGGAGCACATTTGGTCAGTGTGTTATTGGAGTGTGTCATGGTCAGTGTGTTATTGGAGCACATTTGGTCAGTGTGTTATTGGAGCACATTTGGTCAGTGTGTTATTGGAGCGTGTCATGGTCAGTGTGTTATTGGAGCGTGTCATGGTCAGTGTGTTATTGGAGCACATTTGGTCAGTGTGTTATTGGAACACATTTGGTCAGTGTGTTATTTGAGCGTGTCATGGTCAGTGTGTTATTGGAACACATTTGGTCAGTGTGTTATTGGAACACATTTGGTCAGTGCGTTATTGGAGCACATTTGGTCAGTGTGTTTTTGGAACACTGTGGTCAGTGTGTTATTGCAGCACATTTGGGCAGTGTTATTGGAACACATTTGGTCAGTGTGTTATTGGAACACATTTAGTCAGTGTGTTATTGAAGCACATTTGGTCAGTGTGTTTTTGGAACACATTTGGTCGGTGTGTTATTGGAGCGTGTCTTGGTCAGTGTGTTACATTACATTACATTATAGGCATTTAGCAGACGCTCTTATCCAGAGCGACGTACAACAAGTGCATAGGTTTCATGATGTAGAGGCGCAAAAGAAACACTAGAGTGAAGTAAGTGTGTTATTGAAGGACATTTGGTCAGTGTGTTATTGGAGTGTGCCATGGTCAGTGTGTTATTGGAGCACATTTGGTCAGTGTGTTATTGGGGCGTGTCATGGTCAATGTGTTATTGGAGCGTGTCATGGTCAGTGTGTTACTGGAGCGTGTCATGGTCAGTGTGTTATTGGAGCGTGTCATGGTCAGTGTGTTATTGGAGCACATTTGGTCAGTGTGTTATTGGGGCGTGTCATGGTCAATGTGTTATTGGAGCGTGTCATGGTCAGTGTGTTACTGGAGCGTGTCATGGTCAGTGTGTTATTGGAGCGTGTCATGGTCAGTGTGTTATTGGAGCACATTTGGTCAGTGTGTTATTGGAGCGTGTCATGGTCAGTGTTTTACTGGAGCATGTCATGGTCAGTGTGTTATTGGAGCGTGTCATGGTCAGTGTGTTATTGGAGCGTGTCATGGTCAGTGTGTTATCGGAGCACATTTGGTCAGTGTGTTATTGGGGCGTGTCATGGTCAGTGTGTTATTGGAGCGCATCATGGTCAGTGTGTTTGCTCTGTAAGTGTATACTCTGCTCCACATGTGAGGAACCGTGTGCTGTGTGTTCCATGTGGTCTGCTGGTTGGGAGCATCACAGTTTGATTCCATCGGCACTCCTATAATTAAGGGAAAACCTTACCATTTGTGCTCCGGACTCAATGGAATGTTATGAGTTCAAGTGCCACATTTATCACGGAACACACTTTTAGAGTTACTGAAGTTACTACCCCAGTAAATGAATGACACCATATGGGATTGAGGTAATAGCCTATGTCAGCAGGTTTATGAACAGCTACTGAAGCAATTTTCATTCAGAAATACTTGAATACCAAGCCTGTCCCACCCTGGACAACCCATAGCTTACACTATTCTCAAGCATCAGTGCTAACTGCTAGCCAGCTTCTAACCTCCAAGGCTGCCCTCAAGATTATGTGTGTGTGAGGGTATGTGTATTCTTGCACACGGCAGTATTAACAGAAATCTCAAACTCAAGCAAGACAGCAGTCAATCACCTTTTTTTTTTCAGTCCTAATAGAAGAGCAAAGAAATGCCCAAATGTCATCCATAAATGTACAGGACTGTGCCATCTGTGATGTGTAACTTTGTGATGTATGACACATCATAATACAGTATATCATTATTTTATCACTAAGAAAGGTGATGATTTCCATGTGAGATGTGAGCAGTGGAAGTGCAATGCAATGTAAGATGTTCTCTCTGCGCTGTTGTAGCATTTCAGCCACAAACGTTACAGTGACATCAGTGCGTGCTACATATCAGCATATCAGCCATAAGTGCAGAAGTGTGGTACATCCCAGAGCTGTGTCTGCAATCAGCACCCACATATTGATTACACTGGTTGAGTTTTTAACATTAACGCCCTTCCATACTATTGAGTAAACTTGAAAGTTGTTAAGCAGGCTACATTTTTGCTAAATGTAATGTACTTGAACTCCCTGGATGATATAGCTAAGTATTTCCAGGTTTTCGCAGAGTACATTTGGGAGCATACTTTTCAGCAAGTTAGACATTTTGGTCCCATAATTATGATGCGTAGCTTCACTTTTAAAATGAGGCACAGCTTTACTGATGTTTTCCTTCAATGACAAAGATACGTGAGCAAGGAAAAGACGTCTTACAACACTTCCACAGTACAGTTGGGAAATAGTTCGGATGATTTTTTTCCAACTGAATGTTGCGTACTAAACAGTATGCAGTGAACAGTACACATTATGCTAGTACACAGGAGGCAGTAGATGGGGCTCTGATTTGGACACAGGCAGAGAGTTTGGCCAACTGAAGGACAGGCAGCCATTTTGATTCCTCTGCCAGTGCTGACATCCAGCCTGCAATGTACTGGGCCTACTTACTGTGAGCTTATTTGACCTGTATTTGCGTATCACAGAAAATATCTCACATAACTTTAGAGTATTGGCAGAAATGTTGGCATATTAATTTAAAATGTATAAAATTACTTCAGATATGTTGTGAGTTATATCTAGAAACCCTATGACTAAATATTGACAGCTGTGACAGCTGTGGGTGAAGGGTTTTCAATATGAGCTTAGGCTAATGACATGCCTGCCATGTCCAATCACATGATAAGGAGGATTATCTCTAATATGTATGTCCATGTGATATACATGTGACTTGGTGTAGAGCAATTTTATGTATTGTTGAATATATTTTAAAATGTATTTTTGTTTTGTTTTTATTTATAAATATTGCAATATATATGTCTGTGCATGTGTGCATGTGTGTGCTTGTGTACTGCTAGTTTTTTTACGTAGAATCCATACACAGGGTGAGTATATCCATATTCAGGGTGAGAAAGGACAAGTTGTTGGACTAACAATTTTAAGCAAAGAAACTACAGATAAGTAGATAGCCTATATGACACCTGTGCTCAAGAATGTATAATTCAGCACCTGAATCTCACAGCTGTTTCTCTCAGTGTACCGTGATATAGCAGTTCTGTGGTCTGTTCCAACAGCCACTTACAGACCAGCACAGCATTTTTTGATTTTTCTGCAGAGTAAATAGCCACTAAATGCATTCAGCTATAAAGGAGAAAGATACTGGCCCGCATGTTGGCAGCTCATATCATCCCCTGGTTTCAGTGCTACGAAGGGCCAGCGTATTGTCAAATCATGTTCATTTCTGAATGAAGGCAATTGGCTAGAATCCCTCTGTTTATTGCTCTGATTTGTCAGTGTAGGGCCAGAGATCCTCGCAGTTCTTCCTCTTTCATTGCTAGTTGCAAAGCTTTGTCCAGTTCAGCATCCTTCTTGAAATGAACTACACTGGAACATATGGAAACAGTATACTGTGCCCTCCAAAAGTATTGTATTGGAGGAGCGAAATTTATTTTTGCTATACACTTATGGCAGTTGGATTGAGACAAAAGATGAGACAGAAGTAGAGACAATAGGCTTATTTCACATGGCCGCCATTTTGAAATTTTCCTATGCGAAAACGAGGCTATGGTGGGAAGTGTTCTAGGAGCGGTGCTTACATGAAGCAGAAAAGCGATTTGAGTCGGTGATGCTACTATGGCATATTGTTGTGTACCACGCTGTAAGTCGTATCAAAGACGAGAATGTGATCATGGCTTGTCTTTCCATCGATTTCCGAGTAACCCGGACACCCGTCGCCAGTGGATTGCCAAGATAAGGAGAGATGTTGGACCTTATTTTCAGGTAATGTAACGAGCTAGCTAAGATAGCGTCTAAGTTAGCTAACTTATCGTTAGCTTACCCTGATAATAACCTCAAAAAGTTCGTAAGATTAATTTACACGTCAACACTCACCTTAACACATCTCTCATCTCAGATCACAGACAGCGCAAGAGTGTGCTCCAAACACTTTTCCAAGGACTGCATATTAAGATCGCTTACCGGTTTGAACAAACTGAAAAACGGGAGTGTGCCGTCTTTGTTTACATGGTGTCAGCCCAAGACCAGAAGGACAATTCAACGCTTCCAGAGGTAACTGTCATCTGACATGAGCCAAACCATTTCCGTATCAGCATGAAAAATATAATAAATGCATTTAGATCAAACCTACTAAACTATGCATAAAAAACGAACTTTCGTAAATCTCTCTCAATTTGTGTCGACAGTGCTGTTGAAAGGATACAGCAACTGGATAGAGGGGTACATTACTGATATCGAAGGTAAGTTAACGATTTTGCCATCCGTAGGCTGTGCCGGTGTGCTAGCTAATCAGCAAACGGTGTCATAAAATTTTTCCCGACCGTGAAAACTGCCTTGTTTACATTTTGAACATTTGTGGCTAGTGGGTAAATCTATCGCTGTTTTCGTCGCAGCACTGTCCACACAAATTTACGCATAGTCTAGTAGGTTTGATCTAAATGCATTTATTATCTTTTTCATGCTGATACGGAAATGGTTTGGCTAATGTCAGATGACAGTTACCTCTGGAAGCGTTGAATTGTCCTTCTGGTCTTGGGCTGACACCATGTAAACAAAGACGGCACACTCCCGTTTTTCAATTTGTTCAAACCGGTAAGCGATCTTAATATGCAGTCCTTGGAAAAGTGTTTGGAGCACACTCTTGCGCTGTCTGTGATCTGAGATGAGAGATGTGTTAAGGTGAGTGTTGACGTGTAAATTAATCTTACGAACTTTTGGAGGTTATTATCAGGGTAAGCTAACGATAAGTTAGCTAACTTAGACGCTAGCTTAGCTAGCTCGTTACATTACCTGAAAATAAGGTCCAACATCTCTCCTTATCTTGGCAATCCACTGGCGACGGGTGTCCGGGTTACTCGGAAATCGATGGAAAGACAAGCCATGATCACATTCTCGTCTTTGATACGACTTACAGCGTGGTACACAACAATATGCCATAGTAGCATCACAGACTCAAATCGCTTTTCTGCTTCATGTAAGCACCGCTCCTAGAACACTTCCCACCATAGCCTCGTTTTCGCACAGGAATATTTCAAAATGGCGACCGGCGTGATATAAGCGAATAAGCTTTTATTTAATGGTATTTACTTGCATATATTGTTGCAGTTCCTGTTTCTGACCACCAGAGGCCACAGATTTTCCAGCCTTCACGTATCTTAGATCAACATGCAGTGAGTGCATAGCGAAGGTCATTGGTACAGATACAAAACACAGGTCAGATAAAGTACAATTCTCGTATAGTAGCAGCTATCCATAGCCATGCACATCAAGTCTAGTTTACACAGTGAAGCATTGGCTAAGTCAGTAAAGTTGTGGCTAAATCTAAAGCTGTAAGTGAGGCATGATTATAAGAGATATGATAAAGGACTGCAACATCAAGATGAAAATACAACTTGAAAGTGGTAGAAGATCAAGATACAAGCGTTGCATGAAAGTCATACTTGATTGGAGGTATCCCTGCAGAGCAGTGTAGGGTTAAAGTTAGTCAAGGTGAAGTCTGTATAGATGTGTGTTCAGACCATGGTGGGAAATGGGCAATGGCTAAGTGGTTTGTAGAGGAATGGAGGGTTTGTTCCATCACTGGGGAGCTGGGGTGCAATACCTCTGCAGTCAGGGTGAGTGAGAACCATTATACCACCAGGGCACCAATGAGACCTTGCTGGAGAGGGATGACTCCTTGCAGGGGAAGGATGAGTCCCTGCTGGGGAGGGATGACTCCTTGCTGGGGAGGGATGAGTCCCTGCTGGGGAGGGATGACTCCTTGCTGGAGAGGGATGACTCCTTGCTGGGGAGGGATGAGTCCCTGCTGGGGAGGGATGACTCCTTGCTGGGGAGGGATGAGACCTTGCTGGGGAGGGACAGCCAGAAAGTAAATGTCAAAATGAGAGAGGGCCCTGGCCTGACAATCTGTGATTGGCAGGCCATTGCTTTCAAGTGACATCACGCCCAATTTGTTCCGCCATGTTGACGTGGCATATTGGAGTCACTTCAGAGTGTCAAGAAATGTAGGGAAGCTTTTTCTTGCATTAATGTTTACATTGATTTATTATTTTTTAAAATCAAACATGCTATGTTACAACTGTGAAAGAATGAATCGGTGGGTTTTAGGTTGCCACCTTTAAAATGACGGAAATAAAGATCTGTCTGTTTTCTGTTATAATAGATGGTGGTCCCTCCACTAAAACCCATGCTTCTGTAATGAAAAATTTAGTTTCAGTTATATAAACAAATTTTAGCTATTTAAATATGATGACTAAGTCCATTATCATCATTCAGTGTTGGACTGCTGAACAAAATTAGCCAATGAGCAAAGGAGCTTTGGTTGCACCAAAATATATGTTGAAACATTATACTGTCCTGTCTGATAAATATTAAAAACAGTCATACTAAAGTAGTAAATGAAACATAGCTGCTTGCAGCAATTTTGGGGTCAAAGCAGACCTATGAAAACCATTAATATATTAATATATACTATATTTTGTTCAGACCCATGTGCTCTACAACTTGGTGAAGGCCAATAAAGCAAGTTTGTTGTGAATTACAGTATTTTATGTCATTTTTGCATAAATACCACATTTAAATTTAACACTGAATCCGTAATCTTTCTCATAGAAACTTTCTTTTTATAGCTTTTGAAGAGAAGCGTCCACTCTCCATTTTAGCCCGAGTTTCATGCAAAGCAGTCAATGACTGTGGTAGATTTAATTTTAGCATTTTTAATTTGGTCATAGGTTTCCATGGTAATCAAACAGTAATGAAGGGAGCACAGATTCCCTGTCCTGTCTGACCATTGTGACACGTGAGGACAGTGGTCACAAGCCAGTCTTATGATGCACAGCTGCAGGAAGCCTCTTATGGTTAAGGCCCTGTTGTGGTGCATGGATGTGCACAGTCTGGTGTGAAACCTGGATCGGTCCGGTATGGTCTGGTGTGGAACCCGGCTCGGTCCTGCACGGTCTGGTGTGGAACCGGATCAGTCCAGCACGGTCTGGTGTGGAACCCGGATCGGTCCAACACGGTCTGGTGTGGAACCCGGATCGGTCCGGCATGGTCTGGTGTGGAACTCGGATCGGTCCGGCATGGTCTGGTGTGGAACCCGGATCAGTCCAGCACGGTCTGGTGTGGAACCTCTATTGGTCCGGCACGGTCTGGTGTGGAACCTGGATCAGTCCAGCACGGTCTGGTGTGGAACCTCTATTGGTCCGGCACGGTCTGGTGTGGAACCTCTATTGGTCCGGCACGGTCTGGTGTGGAACCCGGATCAGTCCAGCATGGTCTGGTGTGGAACCTCTATTGGTCCGGCACGGTCTAGTGTGGAACCTCTATTGGTCCGGCACGGTCTAGTGTGGAACCTCTATTGGTCCGGCACGGTCTGGTGTGGAACCCGGAGCGGTCTGGCACGGTCTGGGGTGGAACCCAGATCGGTCCGGCACAGTCTTGTGTGGAACCTGGTTCTGTCCGGCACGGTCTGGTGTGGAACTCGGATTGGTCCGGTATGGTCTAGTGTGGAACACGGATCGGTCCAGCACGGTCTGGTGTGGAACCTGGATTGATCCGGCACAGTCTGGTGTGGCTCCAGAAATAAAACCCATTTCTTGTAGGTCTCATTTTTGGGGGAGAAAAGCATATTGCTTTCTCCGCATCCAGAGTTTAGGCATTTTCAGCTTAGCTTGCCTTACCTGCACAATAGTGGCAAGAGCGTCATTTACATATTACATGTGGAAATGATTTCACTGGACTTAAGGTTTTTGTTACGTGACTTTCACCCAGTTCCTGCCCACTGAAAACCTGGTGTTTAGCCAGTGATCCAAAGTTGCTGTCTTTATGACTCCAGAGGTACCATAATTTAAAGGTTGATTAGTGATAATTAAGTCCAATAATGGCTGACATCCTATGCTTGAGGAGAGTACATGTTTATCTCTGCTCTCCCGATTCAATAATCAATAAATTATGAGTACAGTTGGGCATTCTAAATTGGAGACAAAAAGGAAAGAAATCATAACAATCATGTAACATTTCGATTGAACTTTCCTTGGCATCCTGCTCAATGACATTTTAGTGTCACAGAGGATGATTGTTATTATTTGCTGGTTTCCATGGTAATCAAACAGTAATCAAACAGTACTGAAGAGAGCACAAATCCTCTCTCCTGCCTGACTCCCTTGACAAACGGCTTCTCACACGTGGCACCCGCTACATCCGTTTGAGATTCCTGTCATCGCGGCGCTCGGTGGACAGCTGTGTTTGTTCGTCAGTTGGATCAGAAAGCCTCAGGCTGTCAGGGTGTCAGTTGTGCATCACCATGTCTCAGGGCAACACATAAATAACACTGTCACTCCCTCTTTAATGCAAACAAAATATGTGGACCTCTTCGAAAATATATAAATATAAATATATTGTGATAATATGACTGTATACTGACCTGAATGTGTTTGTCTTGCACCGAATGACTAGATTCAGGAAACAGTTTGCGACAATAAAAGCTTTTATTTTGTAAATGCCACAATCAGGCAGCTTGTGTCTCTGTCAGGTACTAAAATGTGGGGTTTGGATAATGGGCAGTTAGGGATGGCTGATTTTCTGGCCGCAGAAGTGGGAGGAGTCTGCGATGAATTTGTTACATTTTTTTAAACCCGGTGGACCAGATTACGGATGGTCGCAGATCTTCCCAGATTATTGAGCTTTCTGCATCTCTCATTTGTGTGTTGCTTCTTGTGTCACCGTAAAATCAGTGGAGTTGAAGCATACGCGAGGTTTATGATCACTCTGAAATACTGATCGGGAGGTGCTCATATAGTTTAAAATGTGGTGCTTTTTATTTGCTGAAAAACCTCTCTTTTTTCTGGACAGTAGGTTTGTGCACCACTGAGCTGTTGTCTGTTCTCCTCATTTGTGTTCCAGTTGGGTCCTTAATGAGTCCATCAGTGTGTGATTGACAGGTTTAAGTGTATTAGTGATGGGATTGACCCTGTGGCCTCCAGTGCTGGCCAGCACCACATCCTCTGTGTGATGGTGGCGTGTGGGAAAGCTTGGGTCACTGCACTTTGCCTCCTACCACAACTTAAAATCACTGCTAATTAGCAGTTACAAATTAGTGTTTTAACTATTGTAAGGAAATTGTACAGATTATAAAATAATGGAAAAACGATTCCTTAAGGATTTGTAAAGGGAGAATCTATTAACAACGGGAGGTGATTTACTGTAAATGGCAAGTGAAATGATTGTGTTTGCGTGTTTGTGTGTGTTTTTGTGACTGATGGGTGATGTATGTGGCTGGTGGGTGATGTATGTGGTTTTTGTGACTGATGGGTGATGTATGTGGTTTTTGTGGCTGGTGGGTGATGTGTGTGGTTTTTGTGGCTGATGGGTGATATGTGTAGTTTTTGTGGCTGATGGGTGATGTGTGTGGTTTTTGTGGCTGATGGGTGATGTGTGTGGTTTTTGTGGCTGATGGGTCATGTGTGTAGTTTTTGTGGCTGATGGGTGATGTGTGTGGTTTTGTGACTGATGGGTGATGTGTGTGGTTTTTGTGGTTGATGGGTGATGTGTGTAGTTTTTGTGGCTGATGGGTGATGTGTGTGGCTTTTGTGGCTGATGGGTGATGTATGTGGTTTTTGTGGCTGATGGGTGATGTATGTGGCTGATGGGTGATTTGTGTGGTTTTTGTGGCTGATGGGTCATGTGTGTGGTTTTTGTGGCTGATGGGTCATGTGTGTAGTTTTTGTGGCTGATGGGTGATGTATGTGGCTGATGGGTGATGTGTGTGGTTTTTGTGGCTGATGGGTGATGTGTGTGGTTTTTGTGGCTGATGGGTGATATGTGTAGTTTTTGTGGCTGATGGGTGATGTGTGTGGTTTTTGTGGCTGATGGGTGATGTGTGTGGTTTTTGTGGCTGATGGGTGATGTGTGTGGTTTTTGTGGCTGATGGGTGATATGTGTAGTTTTTGTGGCTGATGGGTGATGTATGTGGCTGATGGGTGATTTGTGTGGTTTTTGTGGCTGATGGGTCATGTGTGTGGTTTTTGTGGCTGATGGGTGATGTGTGTAGTTTTTGTGGCTGATGGGTCATGTGTGTGGTTTTTGTGGCTGATGGGTGATGTGTGTAGTTTTTGTGGCTGATGGGTGATATATGTGGCTGATGGGTGATGTGTGCGGCTCATTTACTTAAGGCAGCATAACATGTCTTCTGAGGCCCTCCCGCTACGTAGCCCCACCTTCAGCAAAGAAAAAGGTTTTTCCCTGATCCAGTTATCTAATCAACAAATCAACCAGCAAATTCAATTAGGTCATTCATTTAATTCAGCTAGATAATTAGGGGGCAGCATGGTGGTGCAGTGTATAGAAGTCTAAATCCTGGTTTGAATCCTGGTTTGAGTCCTGTTTTGAGTCCCGGGGCGACCAGTCTGTGTGGAGGTCACCTGTTCTGGATTGAAGTGTTGGCTACACCATGGGCATGGCCCTGCTCTGTATCCACAGCTGGGAGTTCGGGGGGCGCATGGATCCCAGCTCCTCCCCCTGCTCTGGCTGTTGATGCCCCAGGATGCAGATCGGGGGGGGGGGGGGGGGGGGGGGGAGTGGTTCTCACTACTGTGATATGTCAGTGTCATGCATCACTGGATACCTATCCAACCCCTTCTTCCCCCCAGCTTCATGTTCTGCCAGCGCTGTCTGCTGAAGGGGGGGGGGGGGTGGGCGGGGACAAAGAGCAGTGAGATGAACCCCACCCCCCTCAGAAATCACAATAACAACTTATTTATTCTTTTATTTTGCCTTCGTTTTACCAGGAAATCCCACTGAGATTTAGAATTTTTGTTACAAATGAGACCTGCCTAAGACTGCAACATAGTACATACGAAGAGTATACAATAACAGACATGAAGTCATTAATATCATCTTTTAGTAATATTTAATCAGGCTGTTAGGAGAAAGGAGGAGGAAGGAAAGCTGTGGGATCCTGCATCTCCACACATGCATGTCTGCCAAAAGCACTTCCTTTATTTCAGACCAGCTTTATTGTTGAACACTAGTTCTAATTATCTGTATTGTGATTATTTTTCTTTTAGATTTACTTAAATGTTTTCCCCCAAATCGGGGTGTGACATTCGCAATGATACTTCAGTGACATACAAGGAAGGTGAAATTGAGAAAAGCTTAATTAGACTTGGCACAGTTGTTTGCCCCATTTGGAAAAACCAACGGTTTTCTGATGTAATTACGACCTCATTTCCTGTCGTTCGGTTCTGCGCCTCTCTGTTTTTTTGAGTGATTGGGGGTCTGAGACCACGTAGCTGTGTGATGCCACTGTGGCTGTGACAGTGAGGGGCATCTCTACACTGAGTAAAAGGGGGTCTCATTTTAAAGTCCGACCGGACAGACACGCTGGCTCATGGTGCATTCCTTTCTGATTGGTACTGATGGACTTTAAGCTTCCGACCAACCCCACTGACACTACATCCGGCGCAGGAGAATGCGTGATTGTTTCTGCAAATGGAAAAAGGGTTGGGGTTAGGGTTAGGGTCTGGACTGTGAACAGGAGCGCTGTAGTCTGTGCAGTACAGATGCTGTGTATCAAGCACATGTAGCAGGTTATGTACAGAAGCTATGTAGCAAACACATGTAGCAGGTTATGTACAGAAGCTATGTAGCACACACATGTAGCAGGTTATGTACAGAAGGTATGTAGCAAACACATGTAGCAGGTTATGTACAGAAGCTATGTAACACACACGTGTAGCAGGTTATGTACAGAAGCTATGTAGCAAACACATGTAGCAGGTTATGTAAAATATGTACAGAAGGTATGTAGCAAACGCATGTAGCTGGTTATGTACAGAAGCTATGTAGCAAACACATGTAGCAGGTTATGTACAGAAGCTATGTAGCAAACACATGTAGCAGGTCATGTACAGTAGCTATGTAGCACACACATGTAGCAGGTTTTGTACAGAAGCTATGTAGCAAACACATGTAGCGGGTTATGTACAGAAGCTATGTAGCAAACACACGTAGCAGGTCATGTACAGTAGCTATGTAGCACACACATGTAGCAAGTTTTGTACAGAAGCTATGTAGCAAACACATGTAGCGGGTTATGTACAGAAGCTATGTAGCAAACACATGTAGCAGGTCATGTACAGTAGCTATGTAGCACACACATGTAGCAGGTTATGTACAGAAGCTATGTAGCACACACATGTAGCAGGTTATGTACAGAAGCTATGTAGCACACACATATAGCAGGTTTTGTACAGAAGCTATGTAGCAAACACATGTAGCAGGTTCAGTTTCAGTCCAGGGGTCCAGCAGGGACTCTGCCCTGATTACAGCTTGGGACAGCGCAAGGGGAGCTAAATCAACCCAATCAGGATGATCACTCATGTAATTAGGCAGCTAAGTGGCTGGTTGGACGTAAGGTCCACAAATAGTGCAGCCCTCCAGGGTGTGTGTGTGTGTGTGTGTGTGTTTGTGCATGTAATTATGTTTGTGTGTGTTTGTGTGTGTGCGCTTGTTTTGAACGTGTGTGTGTGTGTGCATGATTATGTTTGTGTGTGTGTGTTTGTGTACATTTGTGTGTGTGAAGTGCACATTTATATATAATTGTGAGTGCTATTTCACAGAGATAGCACAAGCTTTTGTGTTGTGTCTTTGCTGGAGTGGGGGAGGGGGCGGGGCAGGAGGAGGTGGGTGAAAGGGGGTACAGGGTTGGGGGAGTCAAGGCCTTGAATCCCTCTGTTTTGTGAAGAAGGTGGAGGATGAACTGGGGCTCTTAGAAGGAGTTGCTGGTCTGGCACACAGATGGTAGTCTCGAGGGGGAAGAGGAAAGCTAACGAGTTTATATTTACTAGTGTCATTTTCTAGCAATTCTGAAATGAGATCGGGGAGTATTGGGGCAGTGGCACAAGTTTGGTGATTTTGGCTCTGTACTCCAGCACATTGGATTTGAAATAAAGCAATGCATATGAGGTTAAAGTGCAGACTTGCCAGCCAGGTTTAATTTGAGGGTTTTTACGGTACATCTGTATCGGATGATCTATGTAGCAATTTCAGCCCGTTTTATTCGTTCATAGTCCATAGTTTTATTCATGGGGAGCAAAAGTAATTGGACAGTTGGCTGTCCAGTTGCTTCTTGGCCAACTGTGTGTTCTTGCATCACTAGTTCATCCATGAGAAAGCTGGGCATTTGTGTTGTGTTGTAGCGCTGCTGGGAGTTTGAGAGTGAAACTGAAAACTTACAGCTAGCGAAGTTGTTACTGGTTTTATTCATTAGCGTCAGTTCTTCAGCAGCTGTGTGTGTGTGTGTGTGTGGGCATGTATTACTATCTTTGTGAGAACCAAATGTCCCCACAACGATAGAAAGATGAGGAAAATTATGCAAGGTGTTCTTGCATCACTAGTTCACATACATACACACACACATCACATAACTCACATACATACACACACACACGCTCACACTCACACACTCACACACTCACAAGTTCAAGAGGCTGTTTCAGGGTTAGGACTTAGGGTTAGGGTTACAATTAGGTTAAGGTTAGGCATGTAGTGGTTGGGGTTAGGGTTAGAGGTTACGGAATGAATGTAAGTCAATGGGAAGTCCTTACAAGTATAGCAATACAAACGTGTGTGTGTGTGTGTGTGTGTGTGTGTGTGTACATGTGTGAATGCACCTATAGATGTTTGCTTATATGTTTGTGTCTGCTCATGTATTAGTGAGTTCATGCATTGGTATTCACGTGCGTGTGTGTGTGTGTGTGCACATGTGTGAATGTGCCTATAAATGTTTGCTTATATGTTTGTGCCTGCTTGTGTATTAGTGAGTTCATGCATTGGTATTCACACGTGAGTGTGTGTGTGTGCACATGTGTATGGGTGCGTGTATGTGTGTGTGTGCACGTGTGTGAATGCAGCTATAAATGTTTGTTTGTATGTTTGTGCCTGCTTGTGTATTAGTGAGCTCATGCATTGGTATTTACGCGTGTGTCTGTGTCTGTGTGTGTATGTGTGTGTGTTTCACAGGGTGAACACAAGGGACCAGCCATCATGGCCAATGCTTCCACCGACCTGGACAACGCAGAGGCCCAGCGGCAGCTGAACAACAACAACCGGCCGGCCAGCGGCACCCGGCCGTGCTGGGACACGGACAGCACCAGCGCCAAGCTGTTTGAGTGCTCCCGGATCAAGGCCCTCGCAGGTGGGCCCAGCTCAGAGCTGACTGCTGACACAGAGGCTCACACTCATAAACTCACTCACATACATACACACACACACGCTCACACTCACACACTCACACACTGCTGACACACACGCTCACACTCATACACTCATACACGCTCACATACACACACAAGCTCACATTCATACACTCACATACAACTCACACGCTCACACTCACACACTAACACACACACACTCACACTTTTACACTCTCACAAACTCACACACACTCACACTTATATACTCACACACTCACACACACACACGCTCACACTCATACACTCACACGCTGTTGACACACACGCTCACACTCACACACTCACACTCATACACTCACACTTATATACTCACACACTTACACACACACACGCACACACACTCACACACACACACACGCTCACACTCATACACTCACACGCTGCTGACACACACGCTCACACACACACTCACACGCACACGCTCACACGCTCACACTCACGCACTCACACGCACGCTCACACTCACACACGCTCACACACTCACATACACACACACATACTCACACACACATTCACACGCTCACACTCACACACGCTCACACACACACTCACATACACACACACACACACTCACACACACACACACACTCGCACACTCATGTACTCACACACGCTCGCACACTCATGTACTCACACACGCTCACACTCACACATGCACAAGCACTCACACACTCACACACACACCCTCACACTCACACTCACATGCTCGAGCACACTCACACACACACTCACACACTCACACACTCACACACGCTCAATCACTCACACACGCTCACACACACGCGCTCACACGCTCATGCACTCAGACACGCTCACACACGCTCACACACACACGCTCAATCACTCACACACGCTCACACACACGCGCTCACACGCTCATGCACTCAGACACGCTCACGCACACTCACACACTCACACTCACACACACTCACACACACACGCTCACACTCACACACACTCACACACACCCTCACATTCACACACTCACACTCACACACACTCACACACACCCTCACACTCACACACTCACACACACCCTCACACTCACACACTCACACACGCTCACACTCACACACACTCACACACACCCTCACACTCACACTCACACACACTCACACACACCCTCACACTCACACACTCACACTCACACACACCCTCACACTCACACACTCACACTCACACACTCACACACTCACACTCACACACGCTCACACACTCACACACACCCTCACACTCACACACTCACACTCACACACACTCACACACACCCTCACACACACACTCACACTCACACACGCTCACACACTCACACACGCTCACACGCTCACACTCACACACACTCACACACACCCTCACACTCACACTCACACACACTCACACACTCACACGCTCACACACATCGTTTAGGGCCACACAGTTCAGTTCAAGTGTTTTTAAACTCTGTTAATAAAAGACATTTTAATTGTGCGGTTTTCGCAGGGGGCGTATGTCTTTTGCAATGCTATTGTTGCGCTGGTCTGCAGTCACCAACAACCCCCCAGTTCATTCGCGTTTAAGGCCATCTGTGGCATTCTGTCTGCTGGAGAGGCGGATCGGTCTGGGCTGCGCCGGCTGGGCACCTGGGCCGATTAGCCAACACAGCCCAGGTGCTCAAAGGTGTGCTGCTCTCCACAGTTTGGGGCCGAGCCCGGGAGCTCACACCGAGAGTTTCTCTATTTGAATTGTGTTTGATTTCAGTTTTGTTTCTTTTAAAAAGACGGTGAACAATGAACCGCCACTGAAAAGTAGGAGGAGCTGGTCTGCTGGAAAGCAGGCCAGCTACAGAGCGGGGAACTGAAATAGCTGTCACTCTTTTTACTTTCTTTTGTCTTTGTTTTTTTAATTTGTTGTTTTAGTTTATTGTTTTCGTCCGGAACCCGTGAGGGAGAAGGGTGAAGATGGCAATTTATTTTATTTTGTGTTTGTGTGGGTGCGCTCTCTCTCTCTCTCTCTCCATGCGACATCCAGTGGTGTTCCCCGGCACTGCCGCATCTCCCTCCCAGGGGTGTCATGCTGGCGTGTAACACCACCAAAACCCAAAATCATACTAGCACCATTATGCCAGACTGGGCTCGATGCATAAGTTAGTTTTGTTCGTTCTTCCTTCCTGTGACTGTCATTATTTATGTCTAACCTAACGAGCGTAGTCAAAAGAGAAATCTAACGCAAATCAAAGGACAAATTAACTGGAATTTAATAAGAGATGCGGCTTGAATGAGAAACAAAACTTCCATATACAGAAATAAAGCAATACGTTCCTGTTTCAGGGTGTCTGCTAACATAAGTGAGTGGTAACTCAGAGCCCCTGTTCTACTTTCCATAAGACTCCAGCGCATTCGTCCTTTGGTGTTACACCCCTTTGTGAACCTGCTGCTGTTTGTGAAATTGGTACGAGCCTAACTGTGTGTACAGTAAAGCTTTGGCGAGTGATTATTTATGCTCAAATCAGTGGCATGCAGTATAATACCGTCTAGTGAAAGCGAAAGACTTTCATCTTTCCATGCCAAAAAACAAAGAATTCCCACAACCTGGAACTTTGTTGAAGGGGGTAAGGGATAGACTGTGGTTGCAGGCCTAAAGGGTCATGTTTTGGACAACCGGTATATATATCTAAATTCCTTTAATGCCTAGACTGGCTTTATTCTCCAGTTGCTGACGCAGTCCATGGTATACATGCAGATGCTTGTACAGAGTGCTGTGTAGAGCGGCCACTGTTTAACAGGCCTATAAATCATGAGGATTACATGAGCTGTAAAAAGCTGACTCAGCGATGTGATGTCACCGCTCTTACGACAGCCTTTATAGTCCATTAGGGCGCTGTGAGCCATGTCTTTTCCAGAGTAGGGCGCAGCGTTTGCTGGTCGCTCGCGTTTGACCGCTGCTGTCTGTTAGCCTGACTGGAGACTGTTCTTCTGGTCCAGACGAGAGGGACGCGGTCCAAAAGAAGACCTTCACCAAGTGGGTCAACTCCCACCTGTCCCGCGTCTCCTGCCGCATCGGGGACCTGTACAACGACCTGCGGGACGGCTACATGCTCACCAGGCTGCTGGAGGTCCTGTCTGGAGAACTGCTGGTTGGTACCCCCCACCCCCCTCCTCAAACCCGGTCCCTGGGGGGCCACAGGGTGTGCTGGTTTTATCTGTGACTCAGCACTTAATTTATCAGTTAAAGCAATCGAGGACACCATTAGCTCAATCTCACCTGGTTTCTTGGGTCTGAACTGGTCATTGCTTTTAACTGAAACACTGCGGCTGAGGACACAGCTAGTTTAATACCACTGACTGTAACCTGCCCAACCCATTTCATCGTTGTTTCTGATTGATCCCTTGTTACATTTCTGTTCCCATCAGTTTCATCTTTATAGCCTACTATTACACCGGACTGGTCAGTGGAGGATGGGCTCCCCCACTATAGCCAGGTTCCTTCCGAGATTCCGAGATTGGGGAATTTTGCTTCTAGCCACCACACGTTTTTCTTCTCTTCAGTTGCTAGCTTTTTGAGGTTTCAGGCTTGGCTTTGCCCCATTTTCCTCCTGTTTGTGATGTCAAGTGTCTTTGTGACTGTGCCTCTGTAAAAAAGCTCTGTACAAACACATTAAATTTAACCCCCCTGTGACTCTCCGCGGTTATGGAACCCTACCTCAGTTGAAGCACCCAATCAGGAAAAGGAAAACAATTCAACATGTAAAATGCTGACCACTTAGAACTGTCATGCACAACCATTTTGTCCCAGAATCCAATCGAGAACATGCAATTAAAATATGTGGCTCCCCATAAGGTGCGCTCTCCAATGTTGTTCCGCTGGTGCATTAAGTCTGTCTTTAACAGCAAAAAAACCTGCAGCCATCACTCAGACCTGATGATATCTGACAGCTATGATTAATAAATGAGGTCTTATGTAATTTTAGCTTTCTTAGCTAAACTACAGTTTTATTTATTAGTGCTATTTCAGTGTTTATTAATTTCATTTTGAGCGCTGAAACATTTGTGAAGCCCTAACACACGTGTGATGTGTCACTGTGCATTGCTGATGAAAGGCTGAGCTGCTGCAGTGTTGCGTGTGTCACTGATACATCAACAGCTTCTGACTGGCTGTTTGGTTGAGGCCAGGTAAACACGTCTCAGGGGAAAATACTAACCGAATATGTCCCTCTGAAACTTATTCTTGGGCTCCTTCCTAAAATAGAATGGAGATGATGGGAACATACGAGAGCCTCCACAGAAATTGTATGTACAGAATTCATTTATCTGTACTTTTTAAAGACAAGTATGTGCACCAAGGCAATATTAAATGCACTGCCCATAAGTGGCTTTGGTGAAAAGCGTCTGCTAAGTGGCTGCATTGTAAATAGTACACAGGGTTAGGGTTAACGTCCATGGGTAGAATGGGGTTAGGGTTAGGGTCTGAGGGTAGAATGGGGTTCGGGTTAGGGTCTGAGGGTAGACTGGGGTTCGGGTCCATGGGTAGAATGGGGTTCGGGTCCATGGGTAGAATGGGGTTAGGGTTAGGGTCTATGGGCAGAATGGGGTTAGGGTTAGGGTCTATGGGCAGAATGGAGTTAGGGTTAGGGTCTATGGGCAGAATGGGGGTAGGGTTAAGGTCTATGATTAGAATTAGATTAGGGTTAGGGTCCATGGGTAGAATGGGGTTAGGGTCTATGGGTAGAATGGGGTTCGGGTCTATGGGTAGAATGGAGTTAGGTTTAGGGTCTATGGGCAGAATGGGGTTAGGGTTAGCGTCTATAGTTAGAATTAGATTAGGGTTAGGGTCCATGGGTAGAATTGGGTTTGGGTCTATGGGTAGAATGGAGTTAGGGTTAGGGTCCATGGGTAGAATGGGGTTCGGGTCTATGGGTAGAATGGAGTTAGGGTTAGGGTCTATGGGCAGAATGGGGGTAGGGTTAGGGTCTATGGGCAGAATGGAGTTAGGGTTAGGGTCTATGGGCAGAATGGAGTTAGGGTTAGGGTCTATGGGCAGAATGGAGTTAGGGTTAGGGTCCATGGGTAGAATGGGGTTCGGGTCTATGGGTAGAATGGAGTTAGGGTTAGGGTCTATGGGCAGAATGGAGTTAGGGTTAGGGTCTATGGGTAGAATGGGGTTAGGGTTAGGGTCCATGGGCAGAATGGGGTTAGGGTTAGGGTCCATGGGTAGGTGGCTGCATGCTCACAGCTGTCACCTGTGTGAGGTACGCTTATAGGCAGCACACTGTCAGCCCCACCTGGTCTGTGGACTGCAGCACTGAATGTGCTGTAACTGCAGGTGTGGGTGGCACTGAGGTAACGTGGAGAGGCTCAGCTGGCCATTTCAAACTCAGAATAAAAGGAATGTTAAAGATAGACAAAAACAACTATGCACACATTTTAAGCCGTGAGTGTTTGTGCATTGTTTGTAATGGTGGCTGATAATGGATGACTTGTTGAGCGGCTTTTGGGTCACGCCCTGTTTTTACTGGTACGTTCCGCTTTGGCGCTCCTCAGCCCAGACCCACGAGAGGCCGCATGCGGATCCACTGCCTGGAGAACGTGGACAAAGCCCTGCAGTTCCTCAAGGAGCAGAGGGTCCATCTGGAGAACGTGGGCTCCCACGACATCGTCGATGGCAACCACCGCCTCACCCTGGGCCTCATCTGGACCATCATCCTTCGCTTCCAGGTGCGTGTGTGTGTGTGTGTGTTTCTTTTCAAATCTGTGACTGGATTAAACGTCTGCGTAGGGCAATTTTGGTTTTGGAACTGGCCTTGGGGTCAGAAAGCCACTGATTTGCATCCACAGAGCTCTGCTGTGCCTTTGAGCAGAACATGCTAAAGAGTATCCAGCGCAGAGCTTAGATAAGAGAGTTTGACAAAGTCCAGAAAAGGTGTTGTGGGGCCATAGGGGGCACTCTTTTTTCTGGCCATAATAGATAATCCAATGCCCCAGCACAGTGAAGGTGCAGTTTTCAGATGCGACATTAAACCGAGGTCCTGACTTGCTGTAGCCATTAAAGGTCTCGTGGTACTTTTAGACAGTGTCCTGGTCTGTCTTAGACCAGTGTTAGAATGTTACAGTGGTGGTGGTGAGGGCAGGCACCACAACCCATCAATCTAGTTCTAGTACAGCTGGTTTCTTTCATCTTTTGCCTGTCAGGTTCAAGCAAAAGTGTTTGCCTTTGTCCTTAAGAAATTAAGCTGTCATTTTGAGAAAGGGACATTGTTTCTGGGCTCAAGCAGGTCTGTTTTTTGCAGCACATTCTTGTAACTAAAAACAAATATGTGTACTGTTGGAGTACATCCATTTTAGCCTTCTGAGAAGTTCTCCTAGAGTTCTCTCTGCATATTTCAGCGAGAAACTTCTTCAGGCTTGGCTGGAAAAGCTATGATTTTGGAGCCAAATAGACTGATGCTTTTCGATCTAAACACAGCTCCGCTGTGACTGGCCATTCTGCTTCATAACGAAAGCTCGTCCCACCTTTGCTGACTCGGGGGTATGAGGGGAGATCATATTCCGCGAGGCACAACAGCAGAGGGGTTTATAAATAAGTCGAAGTTTCTGCGGGGAGAGGCGCCAATCATGCCGCATCATCACTGCGTGACGTCGCCGGGGTGACGGCTGAATGTCAGTCCGCCCCGGGCCTTCACACTCAGCAGCGGGGGCAAGGACGGAGCGGCAGGCCGGAGAGGAGCACGCGGGACGCGACCGCGCCAAACCGAAACGTCGGACGTGTGAGTAGCACGTTATGCGGTCTGGGAGGCCCGGGGGTTGATGGAGAGCCGGGCAACTGTTAGAATGCAGTCGCAAGGATGCAGCGGTCCAGCCGGCTCTGGGTGGTGGGGGTGGGGTTCAAGGAGAGCGGTCTTCAGGCCATCTCATCTTTCACCTGCCCCCCCTCCACCCCCACGCAGTCCAGTTGCTTGTGGGTTAGGCGGGCCGTTCTTAGCTAAGGTCCAGTTTTGGTGGTGGAGCCAGAGAGCCAATGGTGGAGAAAGGGCAGGAGCAGGGCGATGGGAACTTGCTCTAGGGAGAGAGCAGTGGGCATGGGGGGCGATGCGTGGGTGACAGGGCGTGGGGTGTGGGCCACAGGGCACGGGGCACGGGGCACGGGATGTCCTCCCCTCCCTCTCGTTTCTCACTCCTTCCCCCTCTGTCTCCCTCTACCCCTTTCTTTTGTCTTGCGCCTTCCTTCCACCTCTCTCCCCTCATTACCTCTGTCTCACCTCTTTTCCGTCATTCCCTCTCCCCTCTCTCCCCCTATTCCCTCTCTCTCCTCTCTCTCCCCTATTTCCCCTCATTTCCTCTCTCTACCCTCTCCTCTTTCTCTCTCTTGCTCTGTCAGAGTGTGCTTTGCGCAGTCAGCAGGAATTGCACTAGCCAGTGCCGCAGACACACAGGAAGGGGAAGAAGGAAGACTGAGCAGACCTCTGTAATGAAGGAGAGGAGCAGGAGAGGGCAGTGTGTGATACACTAAGTTGCTGCTTGGCCAGATCCCTACTGCACTGCGAATCATAGCCAACATATCATCATGTCCTGTGCTCATCCAATTCTCAGAATTATCATAATAACCGTGACAGCATTTCCAGCGTCATATTATCTTTGCACTGTCATTGTAATGGTCATTATCATCATCAGCGTCATTACTGTCACCATTACTAATATCATCATCATCATCATAACCACCACCACCATCATCACTATCACCATCATCATCATCATTACTGTCACCATCACCATCATCATCATCATAACCACCACCATCATCATTATCATTGTCTTCATCATCATTATGACCACCACCATCATCATCATCATCATCGTCATCATCATCATTATCATCATCATCACCATCATCATCTTCATCATCATCATGACCACCGCCATCATTATCATCATCTTCATCATCATCATCACTGTCATCATCATCATCATCATCATCACCATCATCACCCCTGATCATCGATGTCATCCCACCACCATCCATCATCATCATCATCATTATCATGAGCATCACCATCATCACCACCATCATTATCATCATCATCATAATCATCACACCAGCACCATCATGAAATAGCATTGGCACAGCGCTCTGAACCTTATGGCTACCGGTGTATGGGGGGCGTCTACTGTCAGTCATCTAGCTTGTCCCCTGCAATAATTGTACTGAAAAAAAAAAAGCGTTGGCCATGTACTTTTATTTTGAAAGGCATGGTGCGGGTGCGCAGTCAACAGTCCACCCAATACAGCAAGTATCATTCCTTTAATGGAGCCTGGTCCTTAATAAATCACTCCAATAAAATCGTGCAGTAGTTACCTATTAACCAGTAGGCTCAATAGGTTGCAATCAGATGATTGACTGGCTACAGTATCAGGCTTTTAAAATCACCCCATGCAAGATTTTACGAGGAGATTGGCAGTCTTGTGGGAGGAAGGTAACGTGAATACTATGCTATTACTATTAACATATTAGAATAAGTTACTTGCATTGTTCAAATTGTATTGTATAGTTATTGTAAAGTTTAATATATTGGGCGGCACGATGGTGCAGTGGATAGCACTGTTGCCTCACAGCAAGGAGGTCCTGAGTTTGAATCCGGCCTGGGCCTTTCTGTGTGGAGTTTGCATGATCGGTAGACTGATTGGAGACTCTAAATTGCCCATAGGTATGAGTGTGTGTGTGAGTGAATGAGTGGTGTATGTGCCCAGTGATAGATTGATGGCCTGCCCAGGGTGTGTTCCTACCTCTTGCCAAACGCATGCTGGCATAGGCTCCAGCACCCCCCGCGACCCTGCCCAAGATCAGCGGGTAAAGATAATGGATGGATGGATATATTGTTCAATGCATTGATGGGATGGAAGTGAAAAAGTATAGTTGAGTTTTTTGTGACCAAATATGTTTAAAGTTGGGTAGTGAGAAAGGAGAATTCAGAGTTTTTTGTGTTGTTTTTGGAATGTTCTCATATGCCAACACATAACTGAACAGAATTTCCTCTTGAAGACAAACTATCTATCTTATCTTTCTGTCTTTCTCTATGTCATATTCTCAGATAACGTAAATAAATATGTCGTGATAGATTTGATAGATTCCATATGTGTCAGTCGAGGGTTTGGATGGTAAAGAGGTGGATCGGTGGAGGGGAGGTGGTGTTAGTTTGTAGAGTAGCTCTTCTTCACCCTTGTTCAGTTGACTTCTTCATGCCTTATCTTCACCCCACACTCTGTCAGGCACATTTATTATGAATGCATTTAGTTATGTGTCTAAAAACAGAACGTTTGTCATGTATTTAATTCAGGCATTTCAATATTAGAGGGTTGTATGCGGTTTAATTATGTTGATTAAACATGATACTTTTATTCTTGTGCCCAACTGAGGGTGTCTACTGTCTACTATCTTATTACTGACTAGGAGATATATTGCATACATACACAATTAAGAATCAACAAAACCAGCTCTTTTGCGAGTGAAAATGGATGAGGCTAGCATGATTCTGCATCTTAATCCCGATAGCTGGCTCTGGTGGAACCACTTGACTTTTCCACTAACTATATTTATTGTGGGGTGGGGGGGGGGATGCTGGTAGGAACTGGGGAGAAAATGTTCCCCCAAAGTAAAACTCACTCCAGTGCCCCTGAACAGGTCAGATATGTCTGTCTTATGTGTGGTTATGTTCATGAGTCCAAACCCTGACCTTGCATAGACAGGGTTTGGACTCTTGGACTCTGACATAGAAGAACAAAAACTCATAGAGTACATCACCTCTAGAGAAATATATACATTCATGCTATGTGTGTACACACATACACACATATACATAAGTGTATGCATATATGCATACCTATATCCCACATTAGGCTGTTTTTTAATACAGTATGTTACACCTACCAATAGAACCCAATAAGAAATATACTTCATACATGTACAGTGGTTTAGTTTACATTGACATGCCACACACGAAAGAGTTTAGAAATTGAAGCAACATTAATCGCCCATTTTCAGAGCTTATGTACAACAAATTTTGGAAATGGGTCCTTTCCTGACCCCTTACATGGAGTCGGGTAGCAGTCTCTCTCTTGATGACCCTGCAGGGTCCATTAGGGTTGTGATTAGATGGAGGCAGCCTGTTTGTCTGTTAGGGGATTTGTATCAGAGGGGCATGATGGGTAAATGCTCTCACTGCATGTACGCCTTGTGATTCAACGGGCCAAGATGGCGGCCACGACTCCAAAGTGCGAAGAAATGTCGGATAGTTGCCGGGGGCGACCAAACCGTGTGTGATGGCCCTGCGGTCCTCACGGACATATGTGAACCTCGTTCAGTAGACGAATAAGGGCTCACTGTTATTCACAACAGACAAGCACACTGCGGGTGGTATTCAGGTAAACAAGACGCTTTCCTGGATCACAGATTGAAATATTGTATTGATCGCGTATTGATGTCTTAATATAATGTATTCAGCAAAAATGTCAGTGTGCATTATGCTAAATATATATCACAGCGACTAATGAAGGATCTTGAATTAAGCATTGTTTTGTTGTCCAATGAGAGTGTAAGCATGGCCATTTACAGCGTATCATATATGTGGATGCAATGAGACTATCCCTGAGCATGACCACCTGCTGTGGGTCTTAAGAGATGGTGTGTCATGTTCAAGATCATTAACGCAGTGGTAATATTTTTAGTGGCTACTCCACAAAGCAGATTCACAGACAAGGCGGTGGTTTTTTCATAATCAAAACAATGAGCTGGTTCTGCATCTCAGAACATGAGCTGGTTCTGCATCTCAGAACAACATGTCCGTCCCAGTGCAAAGGGCCGAGATCCGGCTCTGTCTCTTATTGCAGATGCATATGCGCTTTGCCGACCTCACCCTGTGCTACATTATTAGCACTCTGTGAGTCTTGGACTGCAATTGTAGATTCATTAATGTAGATGCTCAATCAATTTACACAGCTGGACTCATTACATTACATTACATTACATTATAGGCATTTAGCTGACGCTCTTATCCAGAGCGACTTACAACAGTGTAACCAAACTCAGGATCAAGTCCACTTAAGTCCATTGAATAAAATGCAGATAAAAAGCCTTTACTGTAGTAGCATACAGTAAGGAGAAACAAGATAGTCTGAACCAAAAATTTTTTTTTTTTTTTTTTTTTTTTTAGGATAGTTATGGGAGAGGGTTTAGGGAAGAGGAGAGAGGTATACAGAGAAGAGGTGCGTCTTGAGTTTCCGTTTGAAGGTGCTCAGACACTCTGCTGTTCTGACCTCCACTGGAAGATCGTTCCACCATCGTGGGGCCAGAACTGCAAAGAGTCGAGACCTTGTTGCTGCTCGTGTAGGGGGAGGAATCAGCCGCCCTGTAGTAGCCGATCGGAGCGATCTGGCCGGCTTGTAGGGTCTGATCATCTTCTGCAGATAACCAGGAGCTGACCCCTTGACTGCTTGGAAAGCAAGCACCAGTGTCTTAAACCGGATGCGATCCTTAAACCGGATGCGGATGCGACTCCTACTGAAGCAATTCAGGTTAAATGCCTTGCTCGTTGATTAAATGATAGTGGCTTACTTTTGATTCAAACCCGCAGCCTCTGAATTATAAGCCCAGTTCCCTAACCATTATGTTACACTGTTGGAATGTGTCTAGTGCATCAAGCATTACAGATGCAGCATTATGGCATTTCCGGCACCAGCAGGTGGATGCCGGTAGGAAAGTGATAGATCATAGCATTGGTTTATTGCTCATATAGTTATTGTCTTCCTACTCTTCCCCCTCCTCCTCTTCCTCCTCCCCCTCCTCCTCCTCCTCCTCCTTCTCCAGATCCAGGTGATCAGGATTGAGACGGAAGACAACAGAGAGACACGCTCAGCCAAGGATGCCCTCCTCCTCTGGTGTCAGATGAAAACTGCAGGGTGTGTCTGGCAACCCAAACTTAAATTTTGGCAATGCGAAGCGGTTTCTTGTTCTGTTTCATGGAAAAATTAATTATTTAATTAGCTGATTAATTAATGTATTGTTTTTGATATATAAGATTATATTAACACATATTATTGTATGAAGTTCCTTAGTTGTTTCTGTCATTTTCGTTTGTGGCATGTTCCACATTTAATCAATAGATGAATCTTCTTTATTTCCTCTGCTGACAATGTGTTGTGTTGACAATATTAAGAGAATAGCAGTGGTCACCTTTTCAGAAAATTGGTTTGTCACATTTCATTTCCTGTCATGGGGACTTCTCTGGAAAGTGGTGAACAATGTGTGTGTTGTGTGGACCTGCAGGTACCCAGAGGTCAACATCCAGAACTTCACCACCTGCTGGAAAGATGGCCTGGCCTTCAACGCCCTCATACACAGACACAGGTGAGCTTGTGTTGTGGATGGTGCACAGGTGAGTTTGTGTAGTGGATGGTGCACAGGTGAGCTTGTGTTGTGGATGGTGCACAGGTGAGTTTGAGTTGTGGGTGGTGCACAGGTGAGTTTGTGTTGTGGATGGTGCACAGGTGAGCTTGTGTTGTGGATGGTGCACAGGTGAGCTTGTGTAGTGGATGGTGCACAGGTGAGCTTGTGTAGTGGGTGGTGCACAGGTGAGTTTGTGTTGTGGATGGTGCACAGGTGAGCTTGTGTAGTGGGTGGTGCACAGGTGAGTTTGAGTTGTGCATTGTGCACAGGTGAGCTTGTGTTGTGGATGGTGCACAGGTATGTTTGTGTAGTGGGTGGGGCACAGGTGAGTTTGTGTTGTGGATGGCGCACAGGTGAGTTTGTGTTGTGGGTGGTGCACAGGTGAGCTTGTGTTGTGGATGGTGCACAGGTATGTTTGTGTAGTGGGTGGTGCACAGGTGAGTTTGTGTTGTGGATGGTGCACAGGTGAGCTTGTGTTGTGGGTGGTGCACAAGTGAGCTTGTGTTGTGGATGGTGCACAGGTATGTTTGTGGAGTGGGTGGTGCACAGGTGAGTTTGTGTTGTGGATGGTGCACAGGTGAGCTTGTGTTGTGGATGGTGCACAGGTGAGCTTGTGTTGTGGGCGGTGCACAGGCAAGCTTGTGTTGTGGGTGGTGCACAGGTGAGCTTATGTTGTGGATGGTGCACAGGTGAGATTTTTTCCTTGCTGGACAATTGGGTGGTAAACTCAAATCAGGTAAGACACTGTCAGCCCACTGTGTGCACATCTGTATGTATTTATTATCATTTGACAGACATACAGTATATCAGGTGTGACCATAGGTTCATCGTCTAGGGCGAGTGAAAAGCAGCAGTATTCTGCAGCTTTTCTGTATGTTGTCCATGACGATGGCAGAATTGGTGATCTGCCTCTGTGCCAAAGCACCGTTCTCAAGCTTCCGTGAGCTGCTTCCCCTCTGCTGTCGCTGGTGCCTTTCTCAAGGCTGTGGTTTTCTTCCACCACACAGGCCTGATCTCATCGAGTTCCACAAGCTTACCAAATCCAACGCCACGCACAACCTCCAACAGGCCTTCAACATCGCAGAGCAGAACCTGGGGCTCACCAAACTCCTGGACCCCGAAGGTGAGCTCTCCACCCAACACGCTTAGTCATAGATGTAGAGAGACTTGATTGGTCGTCTTAAATGATTGGCATATAGCCACCCTATCCAGTATAATGGTGCTGAATGGAACAGTGGACAGAAACCTGTTGTTGTGGAATCATAGCAAACGCTATCACAGAGGAAGGGTTCAGCTGGAATTTGAGCAAAGAACCATACAGGTTCTGTACGGTTTTTTTACTTTCAGGATTTAGATTTTTTTTTAGAAGGGCTATAACCATTATAATATATTTTTTGCCATATTGCAATAATGACATACATGTATTAACTGTGCTAGATGGCATCAACGGCAATATTTCTTCAAAAAAAACCTCTCTCTTTCTTTAATGGATCCTATCCAGCGTTTTCAGTTCTGAACTGTCTCTGGTGTAACTGTTACTGTTGGTACGGTGAAAAGTAATTCCGGGTGACAGTAGTTCCGGATTCCAAAATAAAAAGTAAAACTGCCGAGTATTTATTCAACATAAAAAATGAAATGATGAAAACCAGCATATGCAAGGGCGGCCCCCTTAACCTTTTTTTGGGGCAAGTTTGGAGGGATTGGAGGAATGTGGATTGAAGGAATGGTGGGACACACAAACACACACAAACACACTCACAAACCGCTCTCCAATTATAGTAGTAGGATACATAATAGTAAAGAACAACATGCATCCCAAAATATTGGTTCTGAAAATATGGGACTTTTCTGTAGTCATATGTCACCAGGTTGCCACCTGAACCACACATGGAGTATACCCTGCAGGCCATGACTGCTCTCCACACTGGAAACCATCCAGTCCTGCAGCAGAGTAGGGACACATTAGAGGAGAGACCGGCAGTTTCCCTGGACTGCTACTAGGGGGCGCTCATGCTGTTGTAACCTGAGCAACACTGACTCCCTTAAGCCCCCCACCCCCCCACCGCCTCAGCTGGATGATGCTAAGTGTGTCTCGTGGCTGTGTATTGCCATTTGGGAGGCTAACGATACATATTGTGGGCATCCAGTCAAACCAATTTATGTGCTGCGACCAGCGTGTCTTGTGGAATTATGTACTTAGCAAAGGTCATTTAACCAAATGGGGTCGCTCTGCCCAGAAACATCCTTGCTGTTCTGTACTGCTGGAGTTGGTGAAAGCCATTCACAACCCCAGACCTACACATGCACATCCTCATTGATTCTGCCCCAGACCTACACATGCACACCCTCATTGATTTTTTGGCCCAACCCTGTGACAGAGCGTGCCGTTTCAACATCAAAGCCCTGTTCAGATCAAGGGGAGGTGGTAGCTCGTGTGGCGTTGTGGTTAGAGCTGTGCTTTCTGATCCCTGGGGCCCCCTCCCTGTGCTTGTCGCTGTCGCACGCTCACACCTGCACACTTTACAACCGCCCCGTGCTGAACACTCACACATATACACTTTACAACCGCCCTGTGCCGAACACTCACACATACAGACTTTACAACCGCCGTTGTGCCGAACACTCACACATACAGACTTTACAACCGCCGTTGTGCCGAACACTCACACATACAGACTTTACAACCACCGTTGTGCTGAACACTCACACATACAGACTTTACAACCGCCCCTGTGCTGAACACTCACACATACAGACTTTACAACCGCCCCTGTGCTGAACACTCACACCTACACACTTTACAACCGCCCCTGTGCTGAACACTCACACATACAGACTTTACAACCGCCACTGTGCTGAACACTCACTCATACAGACTTTACAACCGCCCCTGTGCTGAACACTCACACATACAGACTTTACAACTGCCCCGTGCTGAACACTCACACATACAGACTTTACAACCGCCCCGTGCTGAACACTCACACATATACACTTTACAACCACCCCGTGCTGAACACTCACACATATACACTTTACAACCGCCCCATGCTGAACAGTCACACATACAGACTTTACAACCGCCCCGTGCTGAACACTCACACATACACACTTTACAACCGCCCCGTGCCGAACACTCACACCTACACACTTTACAACCGCCCCTGTGCTGAACACTCACACCTACACACTTTACAACCGCCCGTGTGCTGAACACTCACACATACAGACTTTACAACCGCCACTGTGCTGAACACTCACACATACAGACTTTACAACCGCCACTGTGCTGAACACTCACTCATACAGACTTTACAACCGCTGCTATGCTGAACACTCACACATACAGACTTTACAACTGCCCCGTGCTGAACACTCACACATACAGACTTTACAACTGCCCCGTGCTGAACACTCACACATATACACTTTACAACCGCCCCATGCTGAACAGTCACACATACAGACTTTACAACCGCCCCGTGCTGAACACTCACACATATACACTTTACAACCACCCCGTGCTGAACACTCACACATATACACTTTACAACCGCCCCATGCTGAACAGTCACACATACAGACTTTACAACCGCCCCGTGCCGAACACTCACACCTACACACTTTACAACCGCCCCTGTGCTGAACACTCACACCTACACACTTTACAACCGCCCGTGTGCTGAACACTCACACATACAGACTTTACAACCGCCACTGTGCTGAACACTCACACATACAGACTTTACAACCGCCACTGTGCTGAACACTCACTCATACAGACTTTACAACCGCTGCTATGCTGAACACTCACACATATACACTTTACAACCGCCCCGTGCTGAACACTCACACATATACACTTTACAACCACCCCGTGCTGAACACTCACACATATACACTTTACAACCGCCCCGTGCTGAACACTCACACATACACACTTTACAACCGCCCCTGTGCTGAACACTCACACATACAGACTTTACAACCGCCTCATGCCAAACACTCACACATATACACTTTACAACCGCCGCTGTGCTGAACACTCACACATACAGACTTTACAACCACCCCGTGCTGAACACTCACACATATACACTTTACAACTGCCGCTGTACTGAACACTCACACATACAGACTTTACAACCGCTGCTGTGCTTAACACTCACACATACACACTTTACAACCGCCACTGTGCTGAATACTCACACATACAGACTTTACAACTGCCGCTGTGCTGAACACTTACACATACAGACTTTACAACCGCCGCTGTGCTTAACACTCACACATACACACTTTACAACCACCGCTGTACTGAACACTCACACATACACACTTTACAACGTAAAGCACTGAGTTGACAGCATATAGCCAAAAGAGTATAAAATAGATGAGGACCCAGAAATCCATCCTGACAGGGACAGGGCCAAAACCTTAAAGGGAACCTCCCAGAGGAAAAATCTTTTGCTCAGGATAGTCTTTTCTTTAACTCTTGAGAAAGTAGTAAGATCTCAATTGTACATCTTTTTGTGATCATTTCAATCTGATTTGTTGCTCCTAACACCTCCTTAGGAGAAAAGATGAGATAATGAGAGGATGAACTTGAGACTTCAGTAAGACGAATGGATATTGAATTGAGATGCGGTTGTTTCTCATGAGGTCACTATGAGAAAACTGAGACATATTTGAGAAGAATCTTGAGATCCTAGGAGTCATAGCTGAGTTTTCTTTGAGCTCTTTCTCTGATCTCATGGTCCCATGTTCAGGGATAAGACTCATTTAAGATCATTTAGAGATCTCTTGTTTTGATCAACGTAAGACATAAATGAGATTATATGTGGTTGTTTCTCCTGAGTTGAATTTGAGAAGTAGGAGAAAAAGCCTTTGATCTCACCTTAGTATTAAAAATAGCTAATTTGTGTCTAGGAGAAATGAAAGAAATAACTATGAGATCTCTTCTTGGATTTTGCTTTCCTATGGGCCTCCACTGGAAAAAGAAAACATGAGCTAAAAACATGGAGAATGGGAAATTAAGAATAACCCTAATTTGTTTCCTGGTTCAGACATGCTCATTTCTTTTGTTATTTGCTTGTAGTCCAGCTGAGGCCTTAGTTTATAAATGCAGAGGAGCAGTGCATCATGGGATTACTGGTTCTCTGGTTGCAAAGTCTCCCTGTTTCTCACATACTGACGTGTTCCAAAGGAAAAGATATATTTTATCTAATCATGTGACAGTTAACATCTCCACACAGTTGTGTTCATCAGAACAAGATGCACAGGTTTGTTTTAAATACTGTACCCTAAGCATCCTGTTGGCACAACATCCACTTCTTGCTCACTTGAAAAAAATGTTTCACAGGTCCTGGGACAAGAAATTTAATTTTTACAGCAGTTATCGGTCAAAACAAAAGTGAATGTATTTTGATTCGAGTCATCAAGATTGTCTCATAAGTTTCTTTCTTATACTAATATTTGAGGGGTCAGGTGTTGACTTATTCATTCATTTTTTCATCAGTTAATTTAGGTGACTATTGTTAGTAGTAACTGGGTGTCGGTGTAGTATAATGGTTAGAATAGTCCTGTAACCCAAAGGCTGTGGATTTGATTCCCAGGTAGGGCACTGCTGTTGTACCCTTGAGCAGGGTACTTAACCTGAAATGCTTCAGTGTATATTTAGCTGTAAAATAGACACTATGTAAAAAATTCTAAGGTCGCTCTCGATAAGAGCATCTAATAAATGTTGGTAAAGTAACGTAAATGTTAATGCTTCACAATCACATTAGTTAATGAGATGTTTGTACGAATGAATGCGTTGGTTCATAGTAACTAACCACAGTAACTAAAGTCCTATTCCCTGTTCCTTTTCAGATGTGAACACGGAGAACCCGGATGAGAAGTCCATCATTACCTATGTTGTGTCCTTCTATCATTATTTCTCCAAAATGAAGGCCCTGGCAGTGGAAGGGAAGAGGATAGGAAAGGTTAGGAGACAGGAGAAACGCTGGGCGTCAGACGTCTTTTTGAGTTGACTGTACATTCAGCAAATGAGCCACAGAAATCTCCATTACAACTATAGGCCGCAGACCACATGACCACCATGCCAGTGCGAACTGTAGGCCGCAGACCACATGATCACCATGCCAATGCGAACTGTAGGCCGCAGACCACATGATCACCATGCCAATGCGAACTGTAGGCAGCAGACCACATGACCACCATGCCAGTGCGAACTGTAGGCCGCAGACCACATGATCACCATGCCAATGCGAACTGTAGGCCGCAGACCACATGATCACCATGCCAATGCGAACTGTAGGCAGCAGACCACATGATCACCATGCCAATGCGAACTGTAGGCAGTAGGCCACAGGGAAACACATAATTGTCCATAGTGGAGGAGGGTTCAGTCACCCAGTCTCCTTGCTGAAGTTGCGCATACAGTAGAGTGTCGTCCTCTGACTCATGTCTGTGTTTGCTGCTGAAATTTGCTCAAGCTGAACTCAAGGCCTGAGGAGAGGGGGAGACTGACATAATGTGTTTTGGAGGAGAGCATGTGCTTCTCTCTGCTCTGGCAAACCGATAGCAGGGGCTGCAGTAGTGAGCACAGCTGGTGAATATTACTGATCCCAATCCAAACGGAGAAAAGAGGCGGGGGGCATACGCATAGGTTTTGGAGGAGAAAGGGACACTTGTAACCCCAAATATTTTCATATGACTTGGTCCCTAGACTAACTATTATGCTTGTGAGGCTTGACTACTCAAGACTAGGTGATCCCGCAGTGTTTCTCCCCAGAGTTAAAATGAAACCAATGCCTATGGGGTGGGGAAGTACGTAAAAAAATAAAATAAGGTAGATGAGACTAAACACACTTCTATTATGATGAACTGAGTAGAAGCCGTCAGTAAGCTGTTGTCCTGGGAACTCTTGGTCAGGTCTTGGACAACGCCATCGAGGCGGAGAAGATCATCGAGCGCTACGAGGCCCTGGCCTCCGAGCTGCTGGAGTGGATTGAGAAGACCATCGGCATCATCAGCAACCAGAAGTTCGCCAACTCCCTGACTGGGGTGCAGCAGCAGCTCCAGGCTTTCACCACCTACTGCACCATCGAGAAGCCCATCAAGTAAGCGCCCGTCTTAGGCCCGTTACCATCGTTACCGCCGCGTGGTCCTCCCGCGGTCACTCTGGCTGAAGGCTCTGTGCGCCGCTGTCTGAGACGTCCGTAACACACCTGTACAGCCAGCTCTCCATTACGGTTCATTGTGTTACAGACGGTTTTCTGTGTAGTGGAGCCACTGTTGTGGTGCAGCAGCCTTGTGTTTATGGACCCTGGCAGCACTGATAGAAGGAGGTAGCCATGTAATATCAATACCATGCCTCATCATGATACCTGAAGATAGATGCCTAGCTGAAAAAATCTATTCATGTGGGGGGAACTGTAAAAATTGTGCAGATATTTTAAAATGTGTCATTAATGAATATTATTTTATGAGCACACGCATACACACAGCATAATTTGTTTTATTTATATGACACCTCAAACTGAAAAGGGAAAGGTTCATTGCAAGTGCTTGCATAGATGTGAGACACCCACACGGCTGGCACCGGCTGTCCGTGCACAGCAACAGCAGAGATGGTGTTTGACTGGTGCCATTTAGGGTCAAAAAGCACTGGCCAGGGTGCTGTTAAAGGAGAGGGAGCATCAGTCTTCTGGAACGCTGGCCATCTTTCGGCTCAACAGCGCTGGCATCTGGAGGCAGTGACATCTGGAGGCAGTGACATCTGGGCCGCTTTAAGGCTGGCCTGTGTCCTAGGACACATCAGCTTATCATTAGCACATGATGCTAATCCAGCTACAATCATGGTGGAAAACACTGGTTAAAATGAATTTTCTGGTGGACCCAAATACTCTGTCTGCACTGTGCAATGGTGCTGAGCAGACATGGCCGGTTATAAAGATGTCACAGAAAGTCACAGAAAGTCACAGAAAACACAGGGCCGTGGAAATAAAAGTAAACAATGGAATGATCCCACTGGCCTTTAATTAAGTGTGTGGAACTGAGGTTTTCTTGAATGCTTTAAAATATTTAATGTGAAAATAAGAAAACCATTGACCTTAATACAGGAATAACAAATAATTCATTTTAGTTTTTTGTTTCTTATTAGAAATGCGTGAGTCAGGTTTTTTTCTGACACAGATTGATTAAATCTTTTTTTTACACGAAAATGAAATCTTGAAAAAAAGAAGAAATCCAGGTCAAAAATGGAAGCTACAGTTCACAAGAACTGCTTCTCAGGACATTAAAACATTTAGGGAACCTTTCATACATTCTTATTATCATGATAAATAATTTTATTTTGCAGAGAAATATTCCTCTTTTACTCTTCTTGAATGTCCTTCTGGAATACTTGTGTTATTGGTATAAAGACATGCAACTGTGTAATTGTGTTTATTTTTGTTTACAATGCAATATTCTCCACTCTTGTAAGTCACTCTGGAAAAGTAATGTGATGTAATGAATGTGACATACCGTGTGCTGTTCCAAGGTTCCAGGAGAAGGGGAATCTGGAGGTCCTCCTCTTCACGATCCAAAGCAAACTCCGAGCCAACAACCAGAAGCCATACATGCCCCAGGAAGGGAAGCTCATCTCCGACATTAACAAGGTGCAGCTCCTGAAGGACACAGCTAACAGCTTAGCCAGGCCAGCTAATCTCAGCACTGACACCTGCGTTTAACAGACTAATTCTAATAAATATACCTAAATGGCTTGATGTGATTCCTCAGATCAGAGCCTGTTAGATACTTCAGGCAGCTAAATTGTTAAAGAAGTGTGGGATCAAAATAATTTTGGGCCTAACCTGTCAAAATGTACAGCTGACCGAACTTCCTGACTTCAACACTGACCTTATTTTCAACATAGACAAGCAACTACTGGAACTTAATTAGTGAAAACCGAAATTTTGCTCTGTCTGTACAGTGGAATATTTAGTCTTGCAAAGGTGTTCATGGGAAGGATATTCCAGAGATGACAGGCAGTGTCATTGCAGAAAATGTGTTGATATTTTTGAGAGAAAACCTGAGTGCTCTCAATAAGATTCAATATTATATTGTTTCTGGTATTACCGTATGTTTGAAGTTTTAGATATTTGAATTTTAGAAACTGTTCTATTTCTACGTAAAGGCACCAGTATGTAAGGTGACATTAGCCGCTTTTCCACCGCATGGTACTGGCTCAACTCGACTTGACTCAACTCTACTTTTTTGGTTTTCCATCAGGCAAAAGTTGTGGATAGTACCTGGTACCTGGTACTTTTTTTGGTATCACCTCCGTCGATATTCCAAGCGAGCTGAGGCGATACCAAAAGGTGAAGTGAAAACACTGCAGACCACTGATTGGTCAGAGCAACGCGTTTCATGCGGCGTCACTATGACGACCAGCTACATTGACGGGGGTACTGTCTGAAGTGGAAAACAAAGTACCTGGTACCAAAAGCGAGTAGAGTCGAGTTGAGTTGAGCCGGTACCATACCCGTGGAAAAACGACTATTGTGGTTCTGCAAAGTCAGTCATTGCTCTTTGCTGGAATGCTAGGCCTGGGAAAGGCTGGAGAAGGCGGAGCATGAGAGAGGCGTGGCTCTAAGAACAGAGCTGATTCGCCAGGAGAAGTTAGAGCTCCTTGCCCAACGCTTCGACCACAAGACGACCATGAGGCAGGCCTGGCTGAACGAGAACCAGCGGCTCGTGTCTCAGGTACCAGTGGCTTCTTCGAACATTGCAGAGATGCAGAGATCGTTATGAGAGCATTTCGCCACCTTCTGTTATCTTGGAGTGCAACAGGCAACCGTACGGTTGTCCGGGACCAGGGTCCTTGACCCCTGTGTTGGCATGTGTAGGGTTTTTGATCTCCTCTTTCTCTCCCCGAAACCTGACGTTCTCCAGGACAACTTTGGCTACGACCTGCCTGCGGTGGAGGCGGCCATGAAGAAGCACGAGGCCATCGAGGCGGACATCTCCTCGTACGAGGACCGCGTGAACGTGGTGGTGGAGCTGGCTGGGGAGATGGAGGCCGAGGGGTACTACGACATCCGACGCATCTCCGCTCGCAAGGAGAACATCCTGGGCCAGTGGGGCCTGCTGAAGGAGCTGGTGGTGGCCCGCAAGGCCCGCCTGGAGAAGAACTTGTCCCTGCAGAAGACCTTCCAGGAGATGGTCTACATGATCGACTGGATGGAGGACATGCAGGTGAGCACATTTTAATGGAAAGTCCTTTTGTAAGGATCGGTACATAGATGCAAGACATGAAAATTGAAGACATGGCTGGTATTCAATCAAAATGTGTCCTCCTGACTAATAATTTAAAGCAAATATTTTTTGTTTTCTTCACTGACGTATTTGGACAAGTTCAGTGATAACTGAAATGACCTTGCCAAACAGTGATTGTGAAGAATAAAGCATAATGCTTGCATTTACTAGTGTTATGCTTGTAAAAAAAGAGGGGACTAATTTAAGGACAAATATTGATTGAATACAGGCCAGTGAGTACCACATACTGCAGCAAGACTTATAACGACATGTACAACAGCCAGAAACATGATTATGTCTTTTTCAATATGACTACCTCAGAGTCGAATTAGACTAAGATACTTCCATCTTATTCACCATAGCACCAATCATCATAAATAACCATTTATCGCTTTACATACATTATAAAACCCACAGTGGTAAAACCTTTTTATTTTTATTTTTTTAGAAATCTATATTATTCAGTTATATAATGCTAGTGTCAAGCAAAAAAAAATCAGCCACGTAGGTTTTGGACCAACTTTATTAGTTATTGACATGATAGAAGGAAACATTCATGATGCAAATATGAAGTGTCAGTGCAGGAAAACTGAACTGACATAGCGGTATTTGGTGTACGTTGGGACAGAGACGGAAGAGAAAAAGCAGAAGGTCAAACACAGCAGGAGGATTTTAGACCTCCTGCACTCCAGGGGGCAGGACTGGCTCTGCAATCTGTTTCTGCTCAGTTCACCTTAGCATGAGCAAAGGCAGCTGATGTGCCAAAGTCGATTAAACAAGGCAGTCTCATTTTAAAATCCTATCACTCAGGTTCAGCTCCTGTCCAAAGATTTTGGGAAGCATCTCCTGGAGGTGGACGACCTCCTCCAGAAGCACAGCCTGCAGGAGGCGGACATCTCCGTCCAGGCGGAGAGGGTCCAGACTCTCAACACGGCTGCCCTCAAGTTCACTACCATTGAAGGTACTGGAGACCTGGGGCCCATAAACAAAACCCAGAGACTGAGAGGAAATATTAAATATTAAATATTAAATATTAAATCGAGTGAAAGCTGGAAAGCTGGAGTGAAAACGTACATCAGATTACTGAATTACGCAAACTGAATATGATTTGCAGATTAACATTATTATTATTATTTTTTGTGCGTGCTTTTCTTAGCAAATAAGCTTAGAGCGATAAGTTCATTATAAATAAATTCCATGTAGTTTAATCCCACGTGGAGAAAGTAATATATTAATATGAGCATTTCAGTTTTATGCCTAATGAACATAGATGTTCTTCAGAAAGGTGTCACGTCATGCATTTTATGGCTGTTCCATATGCTGTTTATCCAAGCTGAAATTTATGTTGTCTCAATGAATTCAAGCATTCCTTTTGGTCAGTAGCAAATACCAAAATACTTATGAATGAGTCTTATGAATGAGCTGTTTTTATATTGCATCGTTTGTTTTTGTTAGAGAAAACAAAGGGGCACATGGGTTCTAGAAATATCTAGAAATATAATTTCTTAAAGGGTAAGGCTGCAATACAACCTATCTATAAGTCTAAATATAACTTCATTCAAATGTAAGAAATATAAGTCTTCATTATAGCCCAAGTCTATCTCAGAATTATGGCCCGTTTTACCTCAATCTACTGCCAACAGTGAACCAATAAATAAAGACACTGAGAGTGAAGGGTTAAAAAAGTGAATTGCACTATTCTCCGAACACATGTTCTCAAAATCTATTTTCTGTGGCAGAATGGATCATTCTACAGTAATATTTCCAGTGTGTTCTCTGAACACTTCCAGGGAATCCCACTAGAGGGCAGATGTGGGTGTGCTGTCCTCCTGAGAGACAGCCATGATATTTCCCTCAGCCCACTACTACTGTACTACTACATTTAGTGTGCTGGAGATAACTTATGCAACATTTAGCTGCTTTCCTTTATAGTTTTACAATACTGCATGACATGGATCCACATCAAAAAAAATATCAAGCTTTTGGTGGTACATAGCAATTAACGTTAAGTGAACTAAATAACTATACACGCACAGGCGCACACACACAGTCCTGCTATATACAGTACTAGACACATGACTAGGAGCTTAGAAATTAGCATTCATAAACATATTAAAATATGAGAAGGTACACTTAAAAAGCAAGAGGTGAATTATGTATTGGACACATTGTGGATGTTTTCTCTGAGAGTGTATCTAGGGCAAGTGTATAATGGTATATACAGTACAACATGTCCCACCACTGCAACATAGTTTATTGTTTGTTTATTTATTTGGATCCCCATTAGCTGCCACTAAGGTAGCAGCTACTCTTCCTGGGGTCCACACACAACAAAAAAATAACATGTATAACAAGGCACATAACAAATGTAACAAGTCTCAATGAAAACATGTCAAGACAAGTAAAAGTAAAAAGTAAAAAAAAAAAACATCACAACACATCAAATCTCAATAAAAACATGTCAAGACAAGTAGAAGTAAAAAACATCACATCACATCAGCTATGTATATGTATATACACTGTGTATATAGTGTATACATTCTGTACACTGCTCACAGTGCTCCTTTAGGGATTAAAATTTCTATTTTGTAGTTGGATTTGAATTCAGATTCCCATTCAAACTGCGGTTGTATGAACCACCCCCACTCCCCCCCCCCCCCCCCAGGCTACCAGCCCTGTGACCCCCAGGTGATCTGTAACCGGGTCAACCACGTCAGCACCTGCCTGGAGGAGCTGAAGCAGCTGGCGGGCAAGCGGCGGACGGAGCTGGAGGAGTCGCGGCAGCTCTGGGCCTTCTTCCAGGAGGTGGAGGAGGCCGAGGCCTGGATCCGGGAGAAGACCTCCATCCTGGCCACCCAGACCTTCGGCAAGGACCTGAGCAGCGTGCTGCGGCTCCTGCAGAAGCACAAGACCCTGGCGGGCGAGCTGCTGGCCCGCCGCTCCCTGCTGCAGCAGACCATGAAGAAGGGCAAGCAGATCCTCACCCAGAAGTGCTTCGGGACCAGCCACATCCAGGAGCGCATCATGGAGGTGAAGGGCGAGTGGAAGCACCTGGAGGACCAGGCCGGCCAGCGCCTCAGCAACCTGCAGGAGGCGCTCAACTTCTTCCAGTTCAACGTGGAGACGGACGACCTGCTGGCCTGGCTGCAGGACACCTACCGGCTGGTGTCCAGCGAGGACTTTGGGCACGACGAGTACTCGACGCAGTCGCTGCTGAAGAAGCACAGGGGGGTGTGCGAGAGCATCGAGAAGCACCGGGTGCACGTGGTGGCGCTGCGCAAGCACATGGTGGGGCTGACGCTGCGCTACCGCGAGCTGGACGAGGTGCAGGCGCGCATGGCCGAGGCCGAGCAGCTCTACACCGAGGTGGCCGAGGTCTCCGTCCTGCGGCAGCAGTGGCTGCACGACGCGCTGGCCGTCTACCGCATGTTCAGCGAGGTCAACGCCTGCGAGGTGTGGATCGACGAGAAGGAGCAGTGGCTGGAGAAGATGGAGATCCCTGAAGGGCTGGAGGACGCGGAGGTGGTGGCTCACAGGTACTGGGCTGGGGCTGGGCTGGGCCGAGCTGGGGCAGGGTGGGCAGGGCCGGGCTGGTGTGGTTGTGGCTGAGCTGAGTTGGGCTGAATTGGAGTGCGGTGGGACGTAGAGGAGGGTCCTTCAGTTTAGCCTCCTGCTAATATCCCGTTGCCGCTCCATCCCCCGTCTCAGGTTTGAGAGTCTGGACCAGGAGATGAACAGCCTCATGGGAAGGATCCTGGACGTCAATCAGATCGTTCAGCAGCTGCTGGACGGGGGCCACCCCAGTTCCACGGAGGTGCGGAGCTGCCAGGACCACCTGAACGGCAGGTAAGCGCTCACCTCTGTGCTCATTAGCAGCACATTTCAAACGCAGTAAACCGCAGTAATATATCACTCACTTCTGGAGTTCAGGGAAAACAGTCGAAGGAGGATTATATATAGAAAATGAACAAAAGCTTAATGTGGGTGGACTCCTGGCTCCACCACCACGAAAGATCTGAACAATCTGGACGCTAGAGAGTTCACTGATCATCTTCCTGTAACCACACTCTGTTCTTTATTAATTAACTCCATAAAGCCTTTTTAGGTTCTATCATATCCATTTAATTTGAGATTGGAAAAACTTTGAATGTACTTGAAAAATACTGATGGTTAAGGGGCCAAGCACCAAATGTGTAAGCCATCCTATTATATTCCTTGGTTTTATTATTTTTAGGGGCCGTGCACCAAAGGTTTCTGCCATTTTGAATTTTTTGCCATTTTGAAACGTAAAAATATATGTCCTCCAACCCTTTGCTCATTATGCTCCCTTTGTGTTGTCAGTACTTTTTTGCACGTTACGGGAGTTTCTGAGGGTAGGGAGATTCTGGAGGGCAGTTTCCTCTACACTGTCGTATATAACCGTTGGAATAATCCCATGTTTATAACGAATACTACTGTTAAATGATTGTACGGATCTAAACCTTTTGTCCTACCAAACTCGTATCCTGCTGGCTGGCCTTACAGCAGCCAAAAAATGGCAGCTCTAGGCTGGACATTCCCACGCACTCTATCGTGCCGTCAGTGGATCCTAAGCTTTCTGGGTATTGCACACATGGAGCAATCTACAGCATGTGGTAATAGAGCCAAAGAGCAGAATTAACATGTGGACGATTATGGCAACTAAACTCAAAGAGTTTCTACATTGAACAGGAAGCTGATTGACATAGCAGTGTACTTCTCAAGGTGCTGTGGGAGGGGGGGATGTGTGCGGGGAGGGGTGTCGAAAGGGACACCATTCAAACTGTGTGTGCTGTGTCCATGCTGTATTTATTTGAAAAACAATAAAAATCCATCTCCTTCTAGACCAGTCTGCACAAAACTTGGAATAGAGCATCATCTACCAAATTTCTTGAATCATCCATCCATCCATTATCTCACTGGCCACTTTATTAGGTACACATTGCTAGTACCGGGTTGGTTTTCTGCTGCCGTAGCCCATCTGCTTCAGGGTTCGACGTGTTGTGCGTTCAGAGATGCTCTTCTGCATACCTCGGTTGTAACGAGTGGTTATTTGAGTTACTGTTGCCTTTCTATCAGCTCGAACCAGTCTGGCCCTTCTCCTCTGACCTCTGCCATCAACAAGGCATTTTCGCCCAGAGAACTGCCGCTCACTGGATATTTTCTCTTTGTCCGACCATTCTCTGTAAACCCTAGAGATGGTTGTGCGTGAAAATCCCAGTAGATCAGCAGTTTCTGAAATACTCAAACCAGCCCGTCTGGCACCAACAACCATGCCACGTTCAAAGTCACTTAAATCACTTTTCTTCCCCATTCTGATGCTTGGTTTGAACTTAAGCAGGTCGTCTTGACCATGTCTTGACCAGTTGCTGCCACGTGATTGCCACGTGATTGGCTGATTAGATATTTGCATTAATATTTGCATTAATGAGCAGTTGAATAGGTGTACCTAATAAAGTGGCCGGTGAGTGTATACCCTGGTCAGGGTCGTGGGGTGTGCTTGAGCCTATCCCAGCGTGCATTGGGGGAGAGGCAAGAATACACCCTGGACAAGTCGTCAGTCTATCACAGGCCAAAAAGCTAATAAATCCCAAACAGTTTAACAAAAAGTCAAAAAGTGGAACTTGGTGTGACTATTGACAACTCAGTCCTGAGGACAGTCTTCAAGAATTCGCATGATTAAACCACAGGGTGGTGCTATAGATCTCAACAATTTTAAAAACAAAAAAATTCATTAAAATCACTGTTTTTATGTAGACATTTGAAACTTGCCACACTGAGTAATCACCTCAATATAAATATGAATATAAATGTTTTGGTTTCTGCCACCTTGAATTTGGGGCCATTTAGAATTTTGTGTGCTCATATGCAACTGATACACTGATAGAGGGTACCACCCAACCACTAGTCTTGCATAGCCAGACCTATCTCCGCACTTCGTTTCAGCGCTGGAGAAAGGTCTGGCTCAAGCCATTATCATTCTGGTATAGGGGGAAAAAACGCTCTGGCTTGTTTGTATTTCTTTACACCAATCACAATAGTCTTGGGCGGCGCTAAGCCCAGGATGCATCTACGGAGCCCGTGAAAGCGGTAATTCACGCAGATAGCGGAAGGGGAGGAGAATTACGACTGAAATAGTTGGCCAATGGTGGGCTTATACCCACAGTCTATATCCTGTGAGTCAGACTACCCAACCACTGACTAAATTTGGTGCAGACAGGACATATGGTGTGACTATAGCAGTCTTGTGAATTTCCAAGAATTTAAAATTGATAAGTCCTGCTTGGACTGTAGTATGTACTCACAGATATCGCTAAACCCAATATAAAAAAAAGGCATGTGGGCATGACTTTTTATGAAAAAGTGAATACATCCCAAACAGCTATAGAATGGTTTTTATTCTTGCTAGGCTGACTAAGCACCTCATTAGGAATATGCTGATGTATGTTTTTTGCATATGAAACTGCTGGAACCCTGTTGGTTGTGTTAGGAATTCTGTTTATTGTTTGTTTTCCCCCTTTTCACCTCAAATGACCATGAACTGTAATGGCCCAGAATTACCTACCTTCGTCGGTTTGTTTGGATAGCTCTTGGACCCTTTAAATTATGGTGCAGATTGAACACCTGGTGGCGCTGTAGTGAATGTGAAAAAATTCAGACATACGAAAGACCAGCCCTCATTCTCCATTTTCTTTAGGGTCCCAAAATTTGAGGCAAAGGTCCCGCTCCTCATGAGGAACAAATTTGCCTCAGGGACCCGCCACGTCTATTCCATCATGCTGAATTACACAGGAATACAACACCAACAGAGAGGATAATAATTTAGAGTAACATTATATACAGAATTAATTCATTCGGTGTAATAAAATGAACAGTAGAGGATGTAAAGAAAATATGACATGCTGTTTGGTTTCATTCAAAAAGAAATTCTTTATTAGGGCAAAAGACACAGGTGGAGGTCCAACTAAGGAAACAATATTAACTCTGATAGAACAAAAATCCCTGCAAATGATCAAGTTGTGGGGGTGGAAGGAATAGACATGTATGAACTTGAGATGGTACAAGGCCACAGAGCATCTGAAGGTACAACTGTATTCACAACTCATTTTATACCCAACTGAATGTGTATGCAGAACAATTGTTTAAATTGTTTAAATTCAGAACTATGTTTTGAACTGCTAGCTGGTTACTTCAATCAATGTATTCTGTCCTTGCAATTAAACAAATTAATTTCATATTATATCTGAAAATAAAGGAGAGATGATTAGTAGCAACATGTGAAACATATTTTAAATCCCTTCTCCTTTCCAGAGTGTTATGCTATCGGCTATATCAGCACAAACTGCTGCCTACTTTCAGGAGTTATAAAAATTCTCACTTAAAGAGTACATCACACATAGAGCCACAATTAGTGTGTGCTTTAATAAATTATATGGAATACATAATCAACCCCGTTTTAACGCATTCTGTAGTGACTGCCTTTGCATTGGACAAGCTGTAGCAATACTTTAGTAAATCTGGCCCTTAGTGTTCAAGCTTATCCAATTATATAAATACATATCATAATCATATTACATAGATATGTTGCTTTGTTCTGACCGTTTGGTCCTTCTCTGTGTTGCTCTGTGTAGAGGGCCACAGCTCCACAGGGCCGATTGGTCCTTCTCTGAGCTGCTCTGTGTAGAGGGCCACAGCTCCACAGGGCTGTTTGGTCCTTCTCTGAGCTGCTCTGTGTAGAGGGCCACAGCTCCACAGGGCCGTGTGTGTGTAACTGCAGTGGCTCACTTCTCCTGGCACACACAGTCTCTCTGGGGCTGACCATCTGCCTTCGCGGGCACCCCGGGCTGTGGGGCCAACCGATGCTCAGCCTGTTTGCATCACCTCATTTCAGTTTTTTAGCGCTAGTCGTCATCGAGATATTTTTGGAAGAGCCGTTGTAGCACCTTGTGAAATTTGGCCTCACAGTTTGGATGCGTTGTTCTAATGCCTGTTTCCTGTTATATTCATCCAATTTCCCAAATTCAGATTAATTTCAATTCCCCCCTTCCTCTAGAGGCCACAACCCTGGGCCTGCTAGCATTGTTGCACATTCTGTGTACGCTCCCGTGATTAAAAATGAAGCCTGTTTGCTTGGATTAACATTGCCCCTATTGTACTCTGCGCAGACAAGAACAAGAGCTAACTCAGGCCTTAGGTCACATGACATGAGAAGGACTCAATATACTTCAGAGGAAGAACAACAAATGGTCTGCCAACCAGATGGAAAATTATCAAAGCTTTTCAGATGTATGAGAGCACTTATACATATTTTTCAGGTGTTCTCCTGTGTGGTCGCTCATGTTAAACAGCAGATTCCCTTGTAATCTCACAATAATTAGGCAGGAACATGTCTGCTGGTGACTTGAGAACATTGAGAAAACCTTGACTGAAGTGGCACTATAGGCTATAGAAGCAATAACCACAGAAGTGAACTACCTACCAGCGCTGAGGTCCTGTCCACCATGTCCAGACCCCCCCCCCCGCCTCAAAACAAAAAATGTCCCTGGGAGTCAGGAAGTCAGAACCAGCTCATATACGGGCATCTCATCTGTCTAGATTTGTTCCTCCTCAAAGTATTCTTCATCTGTTTATTTAGCAGCATCCCTTATGATGTGTGAGCTTGGAAGGCACATTTATTTATATAGCACCTTTCAAACACAGTGGCAATCCAAAGTGCTTCACATGGGCATAAAAGACAATAAAATTGCAATTAAAAACATAAATTGAATTGAAAGGCAATTAAAACAATTTAAAAACTATTTAAAACATAAAATATAACAGATGCACAAGAGGGGGTGCACGACTCCAGTCCTGGAGGTTCGGTCTGTTTGCTGGTTTTTGGTGAAATACCTTAGTTGTCTGACTGTTCTATAAAGTGTGCTGGTTCACCCCCATACGAAAGCACGGTAAACTCTTTAGGATAAACTTGCAATCTACAGCTGATGCTGATGCAAATGTCAGATCAATATGATTGAGCTAGTTAAATAATTAAGAGCAGAAGTTGGCACAAAATCCTGAAACAGGGCCAGCCTTGTTGTGTACCCCTGATCATCAGGTATTTGCAGGGCTGGTTGCGTCTGTGAGTTGTTGGGGAGATGTCTTCAGATGTTGAGTGTGTTAGGTTCCACAGATAAGTGAATCTGAATAAATTTGCAAAAAAATGGAACAACTGAAGTATGGCGGGACTTCTTTGTGGTAAACCTCTCCAGTAACAGCTTTCATTAGAAAGTCCAAACCTCAGACAGGCTTATTGAATAATGCTGAAGACTAGGAGACTCTTTCATGGCAGTAGTAGCAATATACTGCCGGGTAAAAATGGCTAGTTAATAAAAGAAAAGATTTGTTTATTTTGGGTAAATGTATTTGAATTATATTCGTATATTAATGTGTAGTTGGCATTGATTGGTTAATCCTGACCCCACCCCCTATCCCCTGTCCAATGACCAAAGGTGGAACTGCATAGTTCAGCTGGTGGAGCAGAAGAAGGATCACCTGGACTCCATCATGAGAATCCAGAACTACCTGCTGGAGTGCAATGAGATCAAGTCCCAGATCCAGGAGAAGCGCAAGGCCATCGACGCCACGCAGTACGCGGGCAGCGACCTGGGCGGGGTCCTGGCGCTCCAGCGCCGCCTCTCCACCATGGAGGGGGCGCTGGGGGTGCTGGAGCCCAAACTGCTGCACCTCCAGCAGGAGGCGGAGGAGCTGGCCACGGCCCACCCGGGCCAGGCGGTGGAGGTGCTGGTGCAGTTCGAGGGGATCAGTGTGGAGTGGGAGGAGCTCCGGCGGACGCTGCAGGGCTGCGAGGACTCGCTGACGGTGGCCGGGCGCCTCCAGCAGTTCATCCAGGACCTGGACGCCTTCCTGACCTGGCTGGTGCAGACCCAGACGGCCGTGGCCTCCGAGGAGCTGCCCAACGCCCTGGAGGACGCCGAGCGCCTCATCAACCGCCACGCGGCCCTGAAGGAGGAGATCGGGCGCTACGAGGAGGACTACGAGCGGCTGCAGGCCATCAACGAGCTGCTGGAGACGGAGGAGGCGCCGCTGCCCTACATGGCCCTCCAGCAGTGGCTGCAGAAGCTGGACGTGGGCTGGAACAAGCTGCTGGAGATGTGGGAGAGCCGCAGGGAGGTGCTGGTGCAGGCGCACATCTTCCACCTCTTCCTGCGCGACGTCAAGCAGGCCGAGGCCTTCCTCAACAACCAGGTGAGGAAAACTCCCCCCCCCCCAACTCTCAGCCAATCATCGCCCACTGGCTGAGTGCCTCAACCAATCAGGGAGTGAATAAACCTAGTTGGTTTTGATAGCCGTGTTAGTGTTGTTCATTAGGTAGGTTTCAATAACTTGTTGAAATTCTCTAGATATTCGAGACTGGTAATGGCCACCAGTAGGTTTTTTAAGCATTGGAGTACATCTTTTTTTTTTCCTTGGGAAACAATTCCAACTTTTCTTCTGTCATTTGAATACTCATTAACCAGTGATCCATAGTTAATACTAATTGATATCACTAATTAATTCATTTACCCTCACATGTTGTCTCATTCAAAGCAACTAGAAAAGTCACTGTTTATATTATGGGCAGATTATCATACCCGCTTTAATGCAGTAAAATATAAAATATTGTTAAACTGACATATAATGCTTTACATATTCCATATTTTTTTGATTGCATTCATCCGCTGTTACACATTGCCAAATCCTGACTCATAATACATCGCAGCCCGTATCCATGTGATCGCTAGCAAAGCCCAGTCGTATTTGTTTGTTTTTTTTGGCACCTCTGCGAAGTGTTTCCCATCAGTATTTGCAGCCGCAGTACTTGTGACCCTCAGGTCAGTCCTGTTTATCAAAACAAGAAACGCTGAATCCACAATAGTGGTGTCGGAGAGGGAGGGTAGCTCAGAGAGGGAGATGAACACAAAATGCTCTTTGGTCCAAAAGGCAGCAGATGTACGCAGCGTGTAAATAAATCAATGACTGAATCGGTATTGGTCTGTGTGTGTGTGTGTGTGTGTATGTGTATGAGTGCCTGTGCATGTGTGTGCATGCGTGTGTGTGTGTACTTGCGTGTGTGTGTGTGTGTGTGTGTGTGTGTGTAGGTGTGCGTGTGCGTGTGTGTGTGTGTGTGTGTGTGTGTGTGTATAAGTGCCTGTGCCTATGTGTGCATATGTGTGTGTGTGTGTGTATGAGTGCCTGTGCATGTGTGTGCTTGTGTGTGTGTGTGCGTGTGTGTGTGCTTGTGTGTGTGTGTGTGCGTGTGTGCGTGCGTGTGTGTGTGCATGTGTGGGTGTGTCTGTATCAGTGCCTGTTCATATGTGTGAATGTGTCTGCGTGTGTGTGTGTGCATGAGTGCCTGTGCATGTGTGCGTGTGTGTGTGTGCAAGTGTGTGTGTGTGTGTGTGTATCTGTGTGTGAGTATGATTGCATGTGCGTGTGTGTATCTGTGTGTGAGTATGATTGCCTGTGCGTGTGTGTATCTGTGTGTGTGTGTGTGTGTGTGTGTGTGTGTGTGTATCTGTGTGTGAGTATGATTGCCTGTGCATGTGTGTGCGTGTGTGTGTGTGTGTGTATCTGTGTGTGAGTATGATTGCCTGTGCGTGTGTGTATCTGTGTGTGTGTGTGCGTGTGTATCTGTGTGTGAGTATGATTGCCTGTGCATGTGTGTGTGTGTGTGTGTGTGTGTGGGAGCAGGTGTGAGGAGACCAGTAGCAGAGGCCCAGGATTTGTGATGGGCTGTGGGTAAGGTAACTGAAGCCAGCAGCCAGAGGGAAAGAGGTTCAGCTTGTGTCTCATGTGCTCCTGAGAGGTTGTGATCACACCATCTTTTAATGAATGAAAATGAGTGCAGTGTGTACTGATTCATTCCCTTGTTCTCTCTCATGCATTTTCTTTTTTATAAATCATTGCTCTAATGAGATAGGCACACAAACAAGCTTTTTTGTAAACATTAGTGCAATTTACATCTGGATTAGCCAATGCGTTTGTAACATATAGTATATATGTGTATGATAGGGTTGTACGCAAGGAACTGGCACTGCTTGTAATCTATAGTGAAGGCAGCACTGCAGCATTGACAAGTGTGCATAATATCCAATCAAATATCTTAAAGCTGAATTTCAGGAGAGATGTCTTATTCTGACTGTAACCGAAGTTGCATTATCTAAAGCCATATACAGTATGTCTTTGGATCATTAATGATTGAAACTGGACCCCTCCAGGGCCCTGTATTTATTGTTCACCAAAACAGGATCTGCCCCTTGGTCTGCTGATGCTAACCTGATCTGACTGTTGTAAAAATGATTCCTGGCTGTCAGTTAGTCTATAGCCGTGCTTTTGGGTAAGGCTAAAGGTGGCAAACATAAATATGCTGCTAACTGAAATCTCCATACATGGTTAAACACACATGATGCTTCTTCATTAGTTCCTGTTCCAGTTCTTTTCAGATTTTAATAATAATGAGGCCACTTTTTAGACTAGGCTCCATCCTGTTGGGGAAGTGAGAATCTGTATAAAATGACAATTCCTGAATTCATCAGTTTTGACAACTGACCGCCTCATTTAGTGTTCAGCACGCTGATTAAAGAATTAAAGTGACCTCAACGTTAAAACTTCTCACATAGCCAACCTGTAAAATATATGTATTTAATTGTTTATTATTATCAAAGATATCAATTAATTGCCAAATTCATTCATAGGAACAACACCCTGTTGGATCAACCTTTATCAAAATGTACAACTCATGACCAGATTTAAATTAAAAGATTTATTAAGCTATAACGATCATTCAATGTGTAATCTAAAGCGGTTCAACTACCCTAACAATGAAAGTTATTAACATAGACAAGTTACCGTCACAAAAGAAATTAATGAAAGATAACAAAGCACAGCTTGTCTTTCCCAAGTTCATCCCAAAATGCACCAAGATCAATTCTCAAGAACCAACAGATAACAGAATATTCCACAAAAACCACACATGAAATATAAAAATGCCAGATGAGCTGTAAAACTAAAAATGTGAGAAGCCACACAAGACCGAACACAAAAAACAAATGCCAGACCCATACATCAGACTCAGATGCCAGTACAAACCTAGCTAAAGTAAAGACTGGCCCACATTTTATGTAGTTGAAAGAGGGGGAGGGACACTCCCTCCTCCCCTGGCTCTTGCATCATTAATGAATGAACAGGAGTTGACGCCTAGCCAGATTGAGATGATGCTGAGCTAAGGTGTCGAAGAGGATCAGACAATGACAGCCTTTTCTGAAAACTGACAAATTTACTTAAGGTAACCTTATGTTGTCAGAAGCAGGGCTAAGCACCATGATATTATTATCAAAAGGTTCATGGTTTTAGTCTCTTTCTAATGAGATCAAACACGAAAATATGTATGTTAGGAGGTAATTCAGCTCAGCTATTGAATACCTCTACAAAATGGGGGTAATTGTTGTATGTGATAATTGTTAAGTCCAGCCAGTACTGCAATCTCCATCTCCAGGCAAAGTATTACATCCATGTGTCAAGGCCAGTCATACCACACTAATCTCCACTTGTAAATTTCGAACGGACAGGCCTCAATTACAGTTATCTACACATAAATCAAGACTTTCAATTGAGGATTGGCATTCAAACTTAAAATCAAAAAGGAAACCATGATCCTTATGTTATTCTGTGGCCACGCTAAATAGCTTTGTGGTCTATGTCTCTTCAGAGGTAATTAAACTCTCCAGGAATGGAGACACCATAACACCGTAGATTTGTATGCATAGATAAGAGCCTCCGTGTGGCTTTTAATGAACAAAGATGTTCCTGTTTATGCCTGTGGAGGGGAGGCAGCATTCCCACTGTCAGGTCAAACACAGCAGGCCAGTTAATAACAATGCAATATTGTGTAGACTATGAGCATTTTTGCCATATCAAATGATATTGTCATTCTCTCTAAGGCCATAATTTAAAAATGAGATATCCAGCAAGCCTCATAATCCAGTTTATCTGAAATTCTGATTGCACAATAGCACACATTTTTAAACTTTAAAAACCAAGTGAGGTCTTTGACTTGTCAATGGCGTCATATGGAGTTTCATTAATAGCATCTGTAAGTTGTGCTGCTGTCAGTGTCTCTTTGTCAGATTTTAATTCTGGCCAGTCCTAAGTCGGTATGTTGCGTGATTTCTGTCCCTGCACTAGGAGTCCGCCCTGGCCCATGTGGAGTTGCCCACTACCGTGGAAACAGTAGAGGGCGCCATCAAGAAGCACAAGGACTTCACCACCACCATGGAGATCAACCTGCACCGCATCAAGGCCGTGATCGAGGCAGGGGAAAGCCTCATCAGCCAGGCTAACATCTACTCAGACCGCATCCAGGAGCGAGTGGACACGCTCGTCAACAGGTGAGCGAGGGCCGGGGCAGGGCTGCTCACCCGTGGGCCACGCCTCTAACTTACTGACTTGCTCTTGGCTCTTTGTTCTTTGAGAAGGAAAAAAGAGAAGACTTACAAATCACAATAATGTCCACGCTAGCTTTTGCAAAGTGTCAGGTTATAGTGGTAGACTTATAAATTGTAGCTGTCCACATTTTAAGGAGGCGTCTGTGTTACATTTATGAATGGAATGTGTTTGGCCAGCATTTTAAAATATGTATGGTCCCCTTGAAGAAAGAAATAAGAAATAAAACCTGAGGTCTAGGCATTGTCAACCTTTTATCAAGCATGAAAAACCCTGTGTCCTCTCCCACTGTTGTATTTGTCTATCATCTGTTAGTTTGGCTTTGTTTTTCAAATCTGATGGTTTTGTGGCTGTCCACACAGTAGTTTTCCGAGTTGCCAGATCAGATGTTCGTGTTTAGACAAGCAACATGTTTTTCCATTCCTGAAATGATGACACAAGTCAACACTGCCTTGTGGGAAGTAAAAGCAGGCAAACAAAAGTCACATGGCCATTAGGGCTGCTGACTGATGGAATATTGAGGGATTGGTGATCATCATGAGGGATCATGATCTCTACTCCTAGATCTGACGATTTAAAAAAATAAATAAATCCGCTTTTATTAAAAGATATGTTTATATAATTTGATCTCACCATGTAGAAATGAAAGCACTTTTTTATACGTAGCAACACCTGTGAAGCCATTTGTCCAAAGAATTATGGTGCCCTCCAATGGGTAATATGGATAAAACTGGCTGAGAATGTGCACTTTAACCACATGCAAATTGTTTGATTACAAATCTGAAATTGTGTAGTAGAGTCACATGCAGGTAAAATGTGTCTTTGTCCCAAACTTTATGGAGCTCACTGTATAACTACAGACATTGTAGCAGTCTCTGTCTGACCCACACTGGGCTGAGCCTGGCTTATGCTCATAACGGGGCTTCCCAGATGGAAAATGAGGTTCATGACTGGGCAGAGAAAGGATTGTGGGGGCCTGACCTCCTCCCCACTCTCTCCCACAGGAGCGCCCAGAACAGAAGCCTGGCTCAGCAGTGGCTCGACAGACTGAATGACCAGTGGGAGCTGCAGAGGTTCCTGCAGGACTGCCATGAGGTAGGCCACACTGACTCACACCTGTCTCACACCTGTATCACACCTAACTCACACCTGTCTCACACCTGACTCACACCTGTCTCACACCTGACTCACACCTGTCTCACCCCTGTCTCACACCTAACTCACACCTAACTCACACCTGTCTTACACCTGTCTCACACCTGACTCACACCTGACTCACACCTGACTCACACCTGTCTCACACCTGACTCACACCTGACTCACACTGTCTCACACCTGACTCACACCTGTCTCACACCTGTATGACACCTGTCTCACTCTGTCTCACACCTGTATCACACCTGACTCACACCTGACTCACACTGACTCACACCTGACTCACACTGTCTCACACCTGTCTCACACCTGACTCACACCTGACTCAGACCTGACTCACACCTGTCTCACACTGACTCACACCTGGATCCTCCAGAGTCTTGAGTCAGGGAGAAGGCTCCAGACTCAATTATAACCTCAGCCGCCACTTCTGTCTTCTCTATGGGGTGGCAAAGTGGTGCTTTTCTATTGGTGTGCACGGCAGAACAGTGCAATTTGATTGGTGGGTGAAAATGAAGTTGTTGAATGGTGAGATAACAGAGAGCAGAACACAGGAGAAGCCCAGATTTCTGTAACGGCTGCCTTAATCACCTTTATCAAAATTCTTAAAGGGGCATTTGAGTGGACCTGCCATGAAAACACTGGGGAGGTTGTGAGGTCACATCCTGGACTGTGGCTGCTGTGTGTCCTGTCAGAGTCAAGCTTGTTCATGGGCGCCAGATGTGCAGCATGCACGATTCCCAGCTGAGTAAAATGTGCACGTTAGCTGAGTAATGCTAAGTGTCTCGGAGCTAAGATAAATATCAACATAGTTCCTGCTGTCGGCCAGCCCTGCCCAGCCCGGTCAGTGACAAGGTGCTTCAGACCTTGTCCTTATTTCCAAAACTATTTTTGCTGGAAAGTGCTTTTTCGGAGTGGGTGTCCTTTATGTGAGGCTCAGTGTGCATTGAAAGTTTTGGAGTGTGTTAGAAGGGCTGCTGGGAGTTGCAAGATGAATAATGTGAATCATCATGGAGTTATTAAGATGGTAAATGAGTTATTCCTCCACAAACTAAGCAGAAGGGAACTGCTATAACAAGAAGGATACGCTGCTGTACTATGGTTGTATAAGGACGGATTTCCAAAAAACAAAAAAGATTGTTACTGTCCTGCAACTGCATCTGTACATACAGCACATGATACGTATCTGGAGGGGGCTTCTGAAGGAGAAATCCAGATACGTTTTTGCAAAATGTGCATAGGTAAATATTTATCACATTTTTAACATTGAATTATATCTATGAGGTTTTGTGCATGGATTACTGTTCATGAATTACCAATAAATTCCTAGACAGCATAATCATTAGTTTTTGTTCCAATCCATGTGAAGCAAAAGACACAATTCTATATGATTCTTCTCCTCCTTGCAGGTTTGCTTGAGGAATATGAAGGTGTTTACTCATTTGAAAAGTCAGTCTCAGGACAGAACGTTCTCACAATGTTGCTGCAAAGTAGCGAGAGGGCTCACACTTTGCTGCTACCTCAAGGAAACCCCCATATGTGCATTTGCAAGGGAATGCAAGGAGTGCTAATAGTACTGAATTGTTATACAAGTGCCCTAATTTATGCTAAAAAGAGCTGAATGTTGGCAAGGTGGCAGTGTGCTGAACTGCGACCGGCTATAGTTATGCTGCGTATGTGGGTCAAGGTTTTTTGAACCTGGGCGTTGTTTTTTTTGGGGCTGCGTTTTGGTGTCTGTGTTACCCTCTGCATTACCGTGGCAGGCGTCCTGTGAATCTCCTGTGTCTCCCCATCAGTGCCTGTGAAAGACCCACACTGTTAAAAGGCTCCTCCGCTCTGCCTGTGAAAGATCCACACTGTTAAAAGGCTCCTCCGTTCTGCCTGTGAAAGACCCACACTGTTAAAAGGCTCCTCCGCTCTGCCTGTGAAAGACCCACACTGTTAAAAGGCTCCTCCGCTCTGCCTGTGAAAGATCCACACTGTTAAAAGGCTCCTCCGTTCTGCCTGTGAAAGATCCACACTGTTAAAAGGCTCCTCTGTTCTGCCTGTGAAAGATCCACACTGTTAAAAGGCTCCTCCGTTCTGCCTGTGAAAGACCCACACTGTTAAAAGGCTCCTCCGTTCTGCCTGTGAAAGATCCACACTGTTAAAAGGCTCCTTCACCCCACCTGTGAAAGATCCACACTGTTAAAAGGCTCCTCCGTTCTGCCTGTGAAAGACCCACACTGTTAAAGGCTCCTTCACCCCACCTGTGAAAGATCCACGCTGTTAAAATTTTTCTCCGTCAGCACCTGCTCCTGTGAAATAGAATGCTGTTAAAGGCTCCTTTATCTCGCCTGTGAAAGATCCACACTGTAAAAAAGCTCCTCCGTTCTGCCTGTGAAAGATCCACACTGTTAAAAAGCTTCTCTCTCCCAGGGCATCCTGGCCCTGAGCTTTATTTAGTTTCTCTGCCCACATTCAATAATTCACCACCTCAGCTTTATTATTTATTAAAGAGAAAAGAGGTGTATTTCTGAGGCTGCCAGAAGCTGTTTTTGGGCGCGGCCTTCCGGACAGGCGCTTACCCAGCGCTGTTTTCGGGAGGGAGGTGGTGGGACCGTTTTTAGGGACAGTGCACGTGAACAGTGGAACAGCTCGTACTTCCTGAACCGTAGGGTGTCTCCCTCATAGTAAAGACCATAGAGGTTGGGCTGCACGCTCCACCGTGTTCACCTGCGCTGGATTATATGTGGGGATTTTGCCTTTCATTTGCCTCCAAATGCTCATGTTTTTAGGATCTTTGGCAGGCCACTGGTGTCCTGCTGCTGAGTTTCTGATTGCCGTGTTCTTGGAGGGGGGTGGGGGGGGGGGGGGAGGAGGGGCGAATCGCCATATGTGCAGGGGGTGCTGCTCCTCCAGCAGTGGAAATAACTGAGGTGGAATGCTCCGGAAAGCCCGACTACTCTCTTGCATCTGTTTAATTTTGCATACAGCATGTTTCAGGGTGACCCGAATCGAGCCTGCCCCATAAGCATGATTATTTTTATACACCATTACCTGGCCATTGTACACTATTACCTGGCCGTTACCCAGGTTACCCTTATAGAAGGAGCGGTTTGGTCATTACCTGGGTTACTGGTATGCAGGAAGCAATCTGACTGTTACCCAGGGAGGGATCTGCCTGTTACCCAGGGAGGGATCTGCCTGTTACCCTGGTTACCCTTATACAGGGAGGGATCTGCCTGTTACCCTGGTTACCCTTATACAGGGAGGGATCTGCCTGCTACCCTGGTTACCCTTATACAGGGAAGGATCTGCCTGTTACCCTGGTTACCCTTATACAGGGAGGGATCTGCCTGTTACCCTGGTTACCCTTATACAGGGAGGGATCTGCCTGTTACCCTGGTTACCCTTATAGAGGGAGGGATCTGCCTGTTACCCTGGTTACCCTTATACAGGGAGGGATCTGCCTGTTACCCTGATTACCCTTATACAGGGAGGGATCTGCCTGTTACCCTGGTTACCCTTTTACAGAGAGGGATCTGCTGTTACCCTGGTTACCCTTATAGAGGGAGGGATCTGCCTGTTACCTTGGTTACCCTTATAGAGGGAGGGATCTGCCTGTTACCCTGGTTACCCTTATAGAGGGAGGGATCTGCCTGTTACCCTGGTTACCCTTATACAGGGAGGGATCTGCCTGTTACCCTGGTTACCCTTATACAGGGAGGGATCTGCCTGTTACCCTGGTTACCCTTATACAGGGAGGGATCTGCCTGTTACCCTGGTTACCCTTATACAGGGAGGGATCTGCCTGTTACCTTGGTTACCCTTATAGAGGGAGGGATCTGCCTGTTACCCTGGTTACCCTTATACAGGGAGGGATCTGCCTGTTACCCTGGTTACCCTTACACAGGGAGGGATCTGCCTGTTACCCTGGTTACCCTTATACAGGGTGGGATCTGCCTGTTACCCTGGTTACCCTTATACAGGGAGGGATCTGCCTGTTACCCTGGTTACCCTTATAGAGGGAGGGGTCTGACTGTTACCCCGGTTACGCTTATACAGGGAGGGATCTGCCTGTTACCTGAGTTACCCTTATACGGGGAAGGATCTGCCTGTTACCCTGGTTACCTCTTACAGGTCAGGCAAAGAGCATGGTCCTCTGTGATGGAGGTGAGAGTGAAGGGTGCTGAAGGAACGGTTTGGAGGGAAAGAGAGAGGGAATAAAAAAGAAAATGTGTTGAGGGCTCTTTAAATGGAAGCAACATTCTAAATCAGGCAGCAAACCCTGGCCTGTATGTTCCTGCATATCTCTCTCTCTCTCTCTCCCTCTCTTTGTCTCTCTCTCCCCCCTTTCTCTCTCACTCTCCCTCCCTCTCTCTCTCCTCCCCTCTTATTTCATTCAGCTCATTTCCAGTGCCCCTCTCTTTCTCCTCCCTCCACTCCTGCTCACAGTGCAGTAATTTGAAGTGCAGAGAATTGTCCCTTGTGATGCCCAAGAAAGACGTAGGTTCTCTCTCGCTCTCTCTCTCTCTCTCTCTCTCCCTGTATCACTCGCTCTGTCCACCCCCTCCCCTTCGTCCCTCCCCCCTCCTCTCTCTCTCCCCCCTCTCTCGTGCGCGTGCTCTTTCTCTCTCTCTCTCCCTCCCTTGCTCTCTCTCTCTCTCTCTCTCTCTCTGTCTCACTCCCTCCCTCTCTTTCTCTCTCTCTCTCCCTCCCGCCCTTCCCGCCTAGCCTCCCGGGCGCTAGCTCAGCTCTGCTCTGCTCCACTCTGCAGTGGCAGAAGGCAGCGAGGGCTAGCCGTGCGCTAGCAGGAGTACGGCATCGCTGAGCAGCACAGACTGCAGCGTTCAGCAGCACGGAGAGCGGGAGGGAAGGAGAGAGAGGGAGAAAAACAACATGGACGCGCCGCCGCCGTGACAGAGCCTCTGGAGCGACTGACGAGAGAGCGCTCGGATTTCTGAGGAGAAAGGGGGGGGGCGGCTTAAGATCGGAGACCCTCCCGCTCCTCCCTCCTCCGCCTCCTCCTCCCCTCCACCTCCCCCCATCTTCCCTCTCCATCCCCCGCTCCCCCTCTCCCCTCTCGCTGCGTTGATACCCAGCGCTGCTGCTGGGCTCGCATTCCTCCCTGTACCTGAGACAGCCCTCCAAGAGCTCGGGGGGGGGGGGGGGGGCGGGTCCTGCTGCCCCTCCATCTGCTGTTCTCCTCCTCTTTCCTCTCCTCCCCACTCGTTCCCCGTCCTCGTCCTTCTGTGGATCTGAGCCTCCGGAGCGATCGGCAGTCCTCCTTCCTGTGTGCTCTCTCTCTCTCTCTCTCTCTCACTCTCTCTCTCTCTCTCCCGCGCTCCCCCACCACACCGGTTGTTTTGACCCTTTTGGAGCCGGGCCCCCCGGCAGGGCCCCGGGCCGCGGGTGTGAGGATGGAGAGCGCGCGCGGGCCGGCTATCGCGCCGGAGAGCCGGCGGTGACTGGGGGCTCGCGTCCCCCCCGCGAAGGCGAGTGTGGAATTACGAGCTGGGGGGAAGGCGGGCCGGGGAAGAGACGGGGGGGGTTTGCCTGCGAGGGGGGTCGTTTGGGGGTGGGGTTTGCCGGAAAGGGGGGGGCTGGGGGGTTTTGGCTTAGCTTGCGCTTGGCTCTGAAATGAATGGAGCAGAGAGCGTTTGGGGGGGATTTCAGTTCCCCTCCTCATTATCCGCGGCTTGCTCATTCACTGGTCCCAGGGACCGTGTGGAAGTGACGAGCCCCCCCCTGCCCCCCCCCCCCCCCCCCCCCCCCCCCCCCCCCCCGCTGGAGGAGGGTTCCTGGCAGGCGGCCTCACCGTGTTTGTTTGTTTTCCCCCTCCAGCTGGGCGACTGGGTGGCGGAGAAGATGCTCATGGCTCAGGACAGCTCCCGGGACGAGGGGCAGAAGCTGCATAAGAAGTGGCTGAAGCACCAGGCCTTCATGGCCGAGCTGGCGCAGAACAAAGAGTGGCTGGACAAGATCGAGAAGGTGAGCGGGTCTGGGGGAGTGTGGGGAGGGGGGAGGCAGGCAGGGGGGAGCCTCCGTTTCCCCGTGAGACAGCGAGGGCTCCCCGCAGGAGGACAATAACCCGCGCGCGCTGTGCTTCTCCGCTGAGGACTTTGTTCCCGTTTGCTCGGAAACAGAAGACAGCTCTTCCTCTGGATGTTCAGATGCTGGTTGCCGTGTAATAAAATGGTGTTGAGAAGCGTACAATAGGAAACGTGGGCGGTTGTTGTCTGTTGTTGTTTATTTGCAAAGGCCTGGGTCCTTCTGCGGCTGAAGTCGAGTAGCGTCCGCGCGGCCGGTGCTGTGCCTCTCCCTGGTGCTCTTATTGCTGCTTCTAGATCTGTTAGCGACACTCGCAGGTTGGCTGTTTCTGTTTTTGTTTGAGGGCATGGCTTCTCTGCTTGGGTTCCGCTTGCTTTGAAACGCAGATAGAACACATGCACGTGACTGAGCTTGCCAGAGTCTCGAGATCAGAGGTGTGCTATTTTAATCTGAGGCAGGATGGGAAATTGAGTCTCTGTGACATCACATGACACAATATGTTTCCAAGCGAAGTCCATTTAAATATCTGATTACTGTTTGGCATTTGGAAACATTTACAAGTACGAATGAATTCTCAAAAAGTCACCGATAAGATTTTACTCTGAGATCATCTTTAGACTGCAAAGCAGTTATTAATGGTGTTTAGAAGGTTTGATTTGACCCCTGAAAATGTTTATATTCAGCTGTTTCTTTGTTCAAACAGTCTATCCTTAAGGAATTCACTTAGATAGCAAAGTAGAGGTATAGTTAAGGGGTGTTTTTGGCTGTGTGCTTAAAGTAAAAGTAAATCTGTGTTGAAATATAAAAAAATATGAAGCATGCTTTTACTTATGTAAACACGTGTGGCAAGTAAAGCTAATTTGCATATTGTTGGCACTCAAATATATACACTTTACATCAATTGTGACACAAGCTTTGAATTATTTATTACAGTGTAAATAATACATTGATTTGTGAATACTATTACTTGACAGTGAAAGAGGAAAAATTCACATTTTTTTTTTGTATTTTGAAATATGTTCCTTGTACATTGTTCATATACAAGTTCAAGTTCATATTTTAATTAACATTAATTTTCTGCTCCGTGGAGGGCCCTGTTTGTACTCCGCTAAATGCCACAGATGTGCTCGTCTGCTCTTTGCTGGCTTTTTCTTCGAGGAAAGTCAGAGGCTGCGCCTGCTTTTGTGACGGTTGTCTGCTTTGATTGCTTTTGAGCCTGGAAGGTGGCCAGACTCCTGGGCCCGATGCCAGGGTTATACGCGTAATGGCTCAGCCGTACGGCCCTCACATTGCCTCACCTGTTCGATCGGCGCTTAGAAGAACACGCGGACTGGAGTAATGGTGGGGGGGTTGCTAACAGTAGGATTGGGTCCATTTCATTATTGTGCCTGTCTGTTTTTTAAGCACATGTAGGTGCCTCTGAGAAATGTATCTGGCTATAATGGGAAGTTCTCAGAGTCGAAAGGTTTCAGGTGTTTTCTTTTTCTGTTGAAAGGGAGTGACAGGCTGCTGGGTGGCTCATCCGGTTAAGGCACCACACGAGTGAACCTCAACCTCAAGTTCAAATCCGGAACATGTCAGCGCTGACTGTGGTTGGCAGCTCCATAGGGCAATGCACAGTTGGCAGTTGCATCAATGAGGTGGATGAAGGTTTATTCAGTTAGAGATCTGTGCTTCATCACTCTCTAGAGGCTCCCTGCTGGTTGATCGGGTGTCTGAGTCCTGCATGGTAAAGCCATGTATGAATGTCTTCCTCCGACCCAAGTCTGTGTGAACTTGGCTGGGTGTTTGTTTGTGTTTTTAAAATCCATATTAAAAGCAACATAAGACGAATTTGCTCCTATGTTGTAAATGCCTGTTGCTGTTAGGAGATATTGACGGAATCTTCCACTTTTTCCTCCATTAGGTTAGCTAATTTGGTCCACCTTCTTTCTGATGGGAGGTTTTTTTTGTGTCTTTTTCCCCTCTCTGGAGAAAACCTAACCGTCATTAAGTAGTTTGCCTCCATTATTAACTCCATTATTACAGTTTTAGTAAACTAAAACTGTAGTTTACTATAATCTGATTCTGGCTGAATTTGGTTGTATTTTCTGCTAACTGTTTGGAGCTTGTGCGTTTTTAGTGGCTCCATCACGGCAGTACTCTACCTGGACTTGGGGAGATTGTTAGGGTCTATAAAATGCAGCTAATGCTGTGTAAGGGTTGCGAGTTTGTCTGCCACCATTGCCGGCTCATTGAGCACCTTGAGTGAGATCCTTCATCTTGAGGGCTAACTTGCTGAATTACAGTTCCAGGAACTAAGCAGCATGTCCTTTAGCGAGATGGTCTGCATGCCACAGCTGGGAAGGGGAGGGGACTCCAGACCAGGCAGGGAGAGAGATTAGGGTGACAGTAGAGCACAAGTGCAGAAAAGCGCATGCGGACCACACAGGGGTGGCATCTCCAGAGGTTGTGGTGTCCAACTGATTCCAGCCCTGATGGTGGGAGGACTGAGGAGCTACTGGGCGCCCAGATGGCCAGGTCCTCCAGGAAAAGGAGTCAGTGATAGTGTGGGTTATTAGAGGTGTAGACAGAATAGTCTGTTCGCATGACAATGAGTCTGGTATGGTGTGTTGTCTGCCTGGTTCCCAGGTAGGAGATCTCCTGGAGCATGCGGACAAGCTTCTGGTTACGGCTGGGAGAGATCCAGTGGTCATGGTTCATGTTAGAGCCATATGACATGGGTCAGGGTAGGTTTGAGGTTCTGCAGGACAAATTTGTAGAGCTAGCAGAAAAGAACCTTCATGGTAGCATTCTCTGGAATTGTACTGGTTACCATGTGCAAGCAGAGGGAAGCAAAACTTTATTTGGAGGTTTAACACGTGGCTACAAACCTGGTGTAGGAAAGAGGGGTACAGGTTTATGGGGCACTGGGACTCCTTTTGGGACAGGGGTGACCTCTACAAGAGTTGTACCTGCACTGGAGGGATACTGCTGAATTAGGACAGCATATGCTTAGAGTAGCACAGGATTATTTAAACTAGGGGAGAGTTCTCAACGAGCCTGAAAATTCAAGCCTGACCCAACCTGGCCCGAGTGACCTGAAGCCCCAGCCCAACCTGACCCCCCCCCAAAAAAAAAACCCGTTGGAGATTGCCAGAAAAGATCTGAGCGGCTTGTATAGGCTCGGACTGTGCAGACACACACACACACACACACACACACACAGCACAACAAAGAGCGAGTAGGAACACCGTGAGCTACAACACACACCGATGATTAAAAACTCTCAAGGATGCTCTAAGTAAAACAAAATGCTTTATATTAAAACGTCCACATGGCCTATCGTTAATTATGTTGTCGTTTGTCCGTTTTGTGCTTATTTAAAACTGATCGCTTTTGCTTTGAGCAGTCTCAGCCACAGTAATCCGATTTTGCCAAAAGCTAGCAATTGGATTTTTACCTCTAATATTTTTTAAGTTTGTCATGGTGGTGGTGATAAAATTTTTAAGATGTGTTTTTTGTTAGAATTGGATTAAGCTTGTTTGTTGTTGTGTCGTTTGCTTATTCTTGTTAACGTTTATGTGGAATTTCGCTGAATTCCATTTATGTCCCCTCTTGTGAACCTGAAGGATCTCATCCGTAGTGTTTCTAAATTTGAGAGGCGCGAGAGGAGGCCGTGCAGATGGCCTTTTTGTCCGTGATTACGTAATTGCGAGCACGGAGGTGGTGCGCGCCAACTTCCGCAAGAACCATAAATGGACCGTATCGACTATTTTAACGGTATGCCGTTGGGCGTGCAATAATGAGAGGAATTCAGCTAGGCTACTGTTTTCCTACCTTCCTTCGTTAAAATTGTCCTCTTACAAGCTGAGTGAAAAATCACTTGTGCTTTCTGAATGTCAGAGTCCCCGGAGTTCACCTGGGGCCTCCATGGCGATGGCCATCTCCATGGCGATGGCCGTGAGTGTCTCCAGACGATCAGCAGACAGACACTCGTAAAGCTAAAATGATTTTTGCAGATTTCGCAAAGGCTGGGAAGATGTCCATGTATGCTGTCTCCTGCAAGCTTCCTCCATGGGTTTCTATCCATGTTTTTTTTTTTATTTTTTAATTTTTTAATGTGTTTCACTTGCGTCAGTTCCTGTTTCAGAGTATGAGGTTTGGCTTTCAGTCTTTGACCAACACCAGTGCTTCTCCCAGTCAGCACACTGGCCCTGTCGCTGCCCAGGCCCACCAAGCGCAATGGCCCTGATTTTGAATGTGAGATTGCACCGGTAATCGTCACTGCATCCCCGTGGGATGCTGTAATATTCCCTAGAAATGCAGTTTTGGGCCTCCCATCCTTCACGCAGCACGCATACACAGGTAACTTATTACTGCTGTTATACCAATAAGGAGCCATCACCGATCTCCCTCACTGCTTGCTCAGTAATAGTTTCAGTGACTGCAGTCTGCATTTCCTCTGCACTCGCATGGTGCCTGTAGTTTGTGCCTTTCTCCAGTGCAGGGCAGCCGTTCAGCTTTGGCACTTGTATTACATGTATTGTATCGTGATGTAATTTTGTTGTGGTTCGTTGTGTTGTATTGTAGTAACTGGAGAGCACTTTGACGCAACTCCTGTTGTTTTTAAATGTGCTATACAAATAAAAGTGACTTGACTTGACTTATTATAAAGGAAATGTAGACAGTTTGTAGCATCACATCACATTATCATGCCATCCATTTGACTGGTGCCTTCCTCAACTGAAGTTTGCGTTCTCTTACTAATTGGTAGGCCTACCTGCGGAGACAACATTACAATGGTCGTTTTGTTCCAAATGTCTTTTTTTTTTGTTTTGGTAGATTATACATCCATTGGTGAATGAGTTTTTTTTCTGGGATTCTTGGCAGATTTTGTGGAACGTATGGATTGTCTTTATACTGCCCACTGTTTTTTCTTCAGCATTCTTTGAATTCTGTCCTTTTCGGTTTGGAGAATTCAAAACCAAAGCATCAGGAGGTGGGTGCAGACAAACTCTCCTGACTTTGTGTTTCTCCATGCTGGCTTCATTCATTTGCAGGGTTTTTCTAGGTCCTGGTTTTTTGGCAAGGAGTTTTAGTGAAAAACCCTAGGAGTGATTTCTGTTCTAATTTACTCATGTTGAGCAAGGTAGCCAGAGCATGACATCTTGTTTTTTTACTTTTCATTCAGGTTAAGCGCTTTCTCTTCAAATCTAGCAATGCTACCAATGTGTAAATATTTTATGATCTATAAACAACAAAAATGTACATAGACACTGAAAGAGGATTGTCTCAGTAGTAACAGTAGTAAGTAGTTAACAGGAATAATTATTTTGTTGTGGTTGAAGTCAAGTTGTGGTTTGTTGTGGTTCAAGCATACACATTAGGCTATACATTGTATTAACCAAAGTTTAAAAGGTGCCATCGGGTGCACACGCTTACACCGATGTTATCTGCTGATGGTCGACACCTTTTGGCTATACTATACCTGCAACTAACTGTTGATTTTGGCAGTTGGAGTGTTCTGGTTGAGGCTTTGTGCGGATATACACAGTTGGTGTACTTCTGTAGAAGTGGTTCTCGATGAACCCGCACAGAAATTAAGCTCTGTGGATGTTCGTGAGTAACCGTGCCATTATATTTGGAAAGAAACGTTGCTGTTGAGTTCAAATGAAAATTTTTGGCACATTAAACACCACAAAAGCAGGGACCCAATGAAGTCCATTGTATTAGGGTGAGCTGTAGTGGATACCTAGAAAACTCATTATATCTCAGCAAAGCTCTGGATGGATAGGCAGTATTCTAGGTAAGTGGAAATGCCTTAATTTCATTTTTGGGTGAACTGCACCTTTAAGTAAAAGAGTGATGGCAGCAAGTTTTATCTGGGAGGGAACAGCACCTAAATAAAGGAACTTAATGATATTAGTGATGAGGTAAGCAGGATTTCGGCAAAGGTGAAGGAATGGGTACAAGGGAAGTGCTCTTTAATTTTCAGGACTGTGGTGGGTGTGGCATTTTCTGAGCAGAGCAGTAGTGATAACAAGGGGGTTTCAGGGTCAGAGTTCAATTTCACTTCTCAGAATCAGTATTTTCTCTGATGTTGCCAGTTTTCACCTTAAAATGGACTAATTAGAGGTTCCATTCAAACGGGCTGGCTTTGTCAGATCACGGTTGAAAAGGGACTCTGGAGTTATCACGGTCGTTTGCAATCAGATTGGCATTAAATGCAGAGCGGTCTACTTTCAGGGCAGCAGACTAGCCAGTTTTCTTTTAGGGTGAGGAGATTAATTTTAAGGCCAGGTTTTCTCCACATTCACTCAATCTTACGATGCTCATCTGTAGGCCTATTGTGAATCACGTCCTGTGTTTTGCTAAGTAATTGAAAATATGAGGGTGTCTTCTACATGTACTTTATGTCACTTGATGGATTTCCTTTGTATTTTTGACTGAATGCAGTACCGTTGCTCTTGTACGGCTCAGCTATGGAATAAAGATCGTACGGTTTAGCCTGAGGCACAAACATTCTTTTTTTGTCTGAGAGGAACACGCTGGTTGTCTCACGTGAGCATGGTGCTTTATTTCAAAGTGACTAACTAAAGCATGGAATGGCCCAAGACCCCCTGTGGGGATAGTTCAGCCACTTGTGGACTCAATAAATCTCCTTCCTGTTGTTATGGTTTTAAACACAGGGCTGTGTGTTCAGGATTGCCTTGGGATCCATAAGACTTCCACCCCTAGCTTCTGACTGACAAGATTTTTTTTCCTTGGGGAAAAAAAAGCATGGCGTTCCGGAATATTCCAGTATCGTAGGACTCTGCCATGGGGCTGTGACAGACCATCTGGCCAGCCAATGAGAACTTAAATGAAAATTGGGGAGGTATTTATATAGAATGGAGGGTTGTATAATTCACTTTTGGAGCAGGAGAGCCAAGGGTGTCTGAAGGTGTTTCATTGGACGTCCCCAAAGATATCGAAAGGTGTTTCATTGACCTTCTCATTTACTCTTTTAGATTCCAAAGAGTCTCACTGGCATTTTAGTGTAGTGGGGCCGTGTTGTTCCTGGTTACCTAATGAGTGTAGTGGGCCCTTTCCATCACTGATTCAGAGCCCGTTTCTCATGGGTCCCAGTGGCCCAGTCACACAATTATCACATGAGCAGGCTGAAGGCCTTGTGCTGAAAAATGAAAAAAATCTAATGTGCTTTTAGCGTCTGGCTCTCTTTCCATTTTATTTTCAACTTGCTCTCTTTCTCTCCTTCTCTCTGCCCCTCCCCCAACCTCAGGAATAAGTGAGTGTGTGTGTGTGTGTGTGTGAGAGAGAAACAGAGAGAGAGAGAGAGAGCAAGAGATCCCCCCTCGCTGTGGTGATGCATGTGAGTCTCTGTGTTCGCTGGCAGAGGAGTTCAGGTCTGACCTTGCTGTTCAACACAGCACAAACAGCTGACATACAATTTCCTCCCTCACCCACCCCCATCACCCCCCCACCCCCCTCACCCTCCCCCATCACCCCCCACCCCCCTCACCCTCCCCCATCACCCCCCACCCCCCTCACCCTCCCCCATCACCCCCCACCCCCCTCACCCTCCCCCATGCGGATTGCTTGCCCCAGCATCGTGGGGCAGCCAGCAAAGAGGCGTCCTTGGGATTCAGTTTGATATTTCAGCTCATTATGTTCTCCCATTTACGTTCATGTTAATATTTAATCCCAGAAAGGCTCTTAGGCATAACGTGGTTCTTCTACCCTGTTTCACGAGTACATCTGGTCCCGACCACAGTGCCTAGCCCCTTAGTGTCATCCCCCCACGGCCAAGAATGGTCTCTCCCACTGTTAATGAGGGGCCAAACCACCCGATCGCTGATGGGGGGACGTGACATGCTCCAGTCATCCTAAAACATTTGTTAACAGCCCAGCTGGCAGCCCTGATGTGTTCACACGTGCTGTGGTTGCATAATGAGCAGAAACACACATACACGCCATCTATAGGTAAAGAAGCTTTAGCTTGTTTTGGCTGAATATAGCTGTTTGGGGGCTGATGGTGCGTTCTGTTCAGCCCTGGCCTTTAGAGTAATAACTATGCTAATTATTTCAGCCTCCCAGCATGCGGCCTCTTCTGCTCTGGTAACAATGAGCAATAACTGTGAGGATATGGCTGCAGGTCAACATCCAGACTGGCTCTGGTTTTCCTCCAGGCATACGTTAGCCATGTATCTGTGTGTGCGCGCCTGTGTGTGTGCGTGTGGGGGTGTGTGTATGCGTTTGTGTGTGTGTGGTGTGTGTGTGTGTGTGTATGCGTGTGTCTGTGTGTGTGTGTGTGTGTCACACTCAGTAACATGCCTATCCTGTGGCTGGGTCCTTCAGTAACAGGCCTGTCCTGTGCCTGGGTCCCTCAGTAACAGGCCTGTCCTGTGGCTGGGTCCCTCAGTAACAGGCCTGTCCTGTGGCTGGCTCCCTCAGTAACAGGCCTGTCCTGTGGCTGGCTCCCTCAGTAACAGGCCTGTCCTGTGGCTGGCTCCCTCAGTAACAGGCCTGTCCTGTGGCTGGGTCCCTCAGTAACAGGCCTGTCCTGTGGCTGGGTCCCTCAGTAACAGGCCTGTCCTGTGGCTGGGTCCCTCAGTAACAGGCCTGTCCTATGGCTGGCTCCCTCAGTAACAGGCCTGTCCTGTGGCTGGATCACTGTCCTGTGGCAGTGATGCTCACAGCCACAGCTCCACTCTGCAGCGCTGCTCTGGGGGGGGGGCTGCCGAGCGCCTGACTCGTCCTCTATCCCCCTGGGGTTTGAAAGCAGCAGCTGGGCCTGTCCCGTTCCTGCTGTCGCTGCACAACGAGGGAGGGGCGGGGGGTGGGGGTGGATTAGGCACGAGGGCACACAGGGAGCACAGACACTGTGTTATGTAATTCTCCAGGGCTCAGCTCTGCCATACATTGCCATGAGGTCACAAGCTCTCGGCAACGTAACGTAGACACTGTCGCAACGTTGCAACAACATTTAAAGGCCCGACCGCGACTTCGGTCCCCTGCTGATATCCCGTGCCCCTCTCAGCCTCTCTGCAGCGTCGCTGTAAGGTTAGCCAGGGCCTGACACAGTTTCAGAGATCGTGACCTGGAAACACTTCATGTCCTCAAAACATCCAAACATCACAGTAATCTGTTTAGGTAATTTATTTTTTGTGTTTCCTGGATTACCCTGCTACTCTTACAAACCAACCATGGACATAAACCCCAGGGGGACACATCTGCCCAACTTTGGGAAAAATGGTCAAATGTTCTCCAAGAAAATCCTAAAGAAATTTTTGTGCTGTCCCCCCCAAAGTTGAAATGAGATTTAGGTCCTTGACCGACCTGTGTGCCTGGTTTGCAAAGAATGTTCCCGTTTAGCTTTCACTCTGCAGTTCTGATGACCTGAGTTTTTTTTTAGGAATCATCCTACTAAGCACTACTGAATTTGTATCTGGTTCATGTGTAGTCAGTCTGAGGTTAAAGCTGCCAGTCTGACTGACAGGTTTTCATTTGCATCGTGTTCCAAATGAGGGAGGATTTCCCACAATTCTGGTTCTTCTCCGCACATTGTACTCCTTCCAGTGCTTTGTGAAAGTGTAACTGTAACTGTAAAAATAGAACATTAGGATCTTATGGATCCCAATGTATTCTAATAGCTTTTTTTGCGTTATTGGTTGAAACATTCCAAGTATTGCTGTAAAAATCTACTTCATGTTCAAAGAAGAACAAAATGGAATTAAACTGAATTAGTATCATTCCGTCTCCAACCTCTCATCCCTCCACCAAAAACACACACACACACACTCACACACACATGCACGCACGCACACACACACACACACACACACACACGTACACTCGTGCTACAGATGTTATGAGGCAGCCAATCAGCATTTCTCATCAAGAGCGATAATAAAAACCCATCAGAAAAGACCGTTATCCTGAGCTCTAGCATCGGTAGATCAGCCAAAAGGAGCAAAATGGGATTCTGAACAGACAGGAAGAATTGGACAGGCTATCCCATATTTCCAGCTAGGAATGTAGCAGAGGGGTTCCTTTTTCGAGTGAGAGACTGCGTGCTTGGGGTGCTGTTATTGCCCCTCCCCAAACACCGTTCCCACGCGCCCCCTTCGACAGCCTCAGCAGCGGTACACCCCACCCCCACTTTTTGTTGACAAGGCTGCTGAATTACAATAGGATTAGGGGACGGGGGGGGAGGGGGGAGTGAATATGGGGGAGGGTCTGGTCTCGAATCTCCTGTGGCAGGCTCTAGCTGTGGCTGGGCAGCAGGGGACACTAGGTCTGCCGATTGCGTGAGAGGTGACCCCTGGCACTGAGGACAGGCGCTCGGCTGGCTCTGGGGGGCACGGGCGTTCCCCGAAACGGGAATCGCGGGGCGAAGCGGGCGAAGAGCCACATCGATCACGGGATGGCCGTCAGGCGGAACAGGCGCCTGAGCACAGCGTGCTCTGATACTGCTCCTGTCACACTGCTTTCGTCTGCTTTTGTCTGCTGTATGCATTTTGTTTCATTCTGTTTGCTACTTAATCCGAATTGCACCAGAAAACAAACCACTATGAGTGAGTGGGCATACAGAAATACACATATAAAGGAGAATGCTCAGGGTTAAATCATCTCTTGCAGAGCACGTATGGTCCCTATTGTTCTCATATTTACTGTGTTAAGAGTTGAATTAACACTGTACATTTTACTGTGCACTGTATACCTCTCCCCAGATGAGGTTAACTGTAGTTCCATCAGTCATGTAAAAAGGCTGCGCCTTTAGGTATGTTTAATTTTATGGGATAAATGTGCCCACACTGCCCCCCCCCCCCCCCCCCCCCCCCCCCCCCCCCCCCCCCCCCCCCACTGAGTCTGGTTTTTTGTAGGTTTCTTCCTGCTCGTCTTCCAGGGAGTTTTCCCTGTCAGTGTCAGCTCAGGTGTGCTCTGTGGGGGTTTAGGCCACAGTATACTGTGAAGTGTATCCTGACAAATGCTTAGCAAAATACTCTATACACTGTAAATAAAATCCGGCTCATTTGATTGGTCTGAGTGTGAAATCTGGAGCGATACTCCAGACAGTCGCGGCAGTGAAACGGCTTGAACCCGTGTGGTTGAACAGGACGGTTCAGACGTTTGTTCTGATTGGCATTGTAAAGTGGGGTTGTATTTAGCCCACAACACTAATAACCTTGACCGGGCTCTTCTTCGGCTGCAGAATAACAGCTCTCTGGATGCCTAAAATACACAATACGAATGAGTGACTCTGGAGAAGACTTAACCTGAATTGCTTTAGTAAAATATCCCCCCACATAAATGGGTTGTATGTAAAATGTAAACTGTGTAGTAGGGATGCAAGGATATTGAAATTATGGTCGGTATCCAATAAGCGATAATCAACATGGTTATTTCAGTCCATACCGATAGCAATGTTTATTTAATTTCATTGCCATACCTTCTGTCTTTTTACTAGGGTGTGCCGATATCAAAGCCTGTAATGTAATGTAATGTCAATTAATTTGGTCTGTATAAGAAATATGTTCATACCATAATCTAGAGTTTGACTGAATGATACGACAAAACATCATCAGGTAAAATATCTATTTTTTTATTATTTATTTAATTTGTTAATTAGTTACAGCTAAGTCTAAAGCTAGTAGTAAGGCATGATTATAAGAGATGTGATATAAAGATTACACCATCAAGATGAAAATACCAGTGGAACTTGAAAGTGGTAGAAGATCAAGATACAAGTGTTGGATGAAAGTCATACTTCATTGGAGGTAGCCACACAGAGCAGTGTAGGGTTACATTTGGCCAAGTTAGAGTCTGAAGAGAGGTGTGTTCAGACCTCTGTGGGAAATGGGCAATGGCTGAGCGGTTCGTGGAGGAATGGAGCTGGGGTGCAGGACTCCTGCAGTCAGGATTAGTGAGAACCATTGGTTGGAAGTGCAAGTGGCCCTACTGCACCAGAGCAGAGTGGTTGAGCTGGTGTGTAGAGCTGGAGTATATCCTATAGATAGGAAGGGGCTGTCTTGTTGGCTGCAATGCAGGCCAGGGTCAAGACTGGACTGGACTGACCCTGACCCTGGAGGCCACCAGCAGCCTGTGGAGTGACCTCAGCAGGGGAGCGTCATGCGACAACTTTGGAAAGTTGACACCTACTCGGGCAGTCACGTTCTGGATGAGTCATGCTGGCTGCATGGCACAGGCTGGTAGGTTTGCGAAGAGGAAGTTTCAGTAATCTAGATGTGAGATTACCATGGTCTGGATGAGTAGCTGGGTGTAGTATGTCTTCAGGTATGGTCAAATCCTCCAGGAGGAATCTGTACGATATCAGATTCATGCTCACTCATTGAAAAATGTATTTGATGATAATTTTGTAAAAAATAATCTCTGCAAAGTATCCTAACATAAATACTTTTGACACTGCTGTTTTCTTGTTGCACACACATATTTGTCCCTGTGAGAAATGTAAAATACCTGTCGGCACATCTCATCTGGTAGTTAGAACCTTCTTTGATAGACTGTGTCATATATATCTCAAACATCCTCTTGGATAAGGCCCCTGTATGAAGCAGTGGTGTTGGAGCTAGGCTGGTGATCGTTAGGTTGCTCGTTTGAATCGCCTAAGGAGGTCTGCTCTTCTGCCTTTCAGCAGGAACCTAAAGTGAATTAGTTTATGTTTGGCCTTATCCATTTTCAATGCGCAAACTTTAGGCTTTTATGGTACGTATGTCTGGAAAATGTTGCAATGGTAGACAGCAGAACGGCACTTTTGGGACAGTACGGGAAAAACGACAGGGCGGCACGATGGCAAATAAAATATGTTGCTATGGTGATGCTCCTTGGTGATAGGCCTATAATAGATAATGTAGTAATGCTGGTCTCCAAAAGTAGAGCTCATTACATTGATAGCTATCACAGCTGTTCCTGGTTAGTGGCATTAACACAGCTACATAGTGCAAGACAATGTTGACAAGAAAGATTTCATAAACTTTGGTTAAAGTCTAATTTAGTTAAAGTGATTGTAAAGTGGATGAAAATAGTTGAAAAAACCATACATTAGCTATCACAGAGGGATGTATCCACAACACCAATATTTATTCAAAGTAATGTTAACAACAATAAGACTCATTTCAAATCAGGCATAAAATCTGTATTGGAAAAAACCTCAGGATTGTATGGGTGTGGTCGTTTGCACTTTTGTGACTTCATATGAAAAAAAATTGCATTGTCTGATAAGATTGATTTATAGATAGCAGTGCAGCTAAGGTGGATCATATTCAGGGTTTATATTTACAACAGGAAAGGAGCAACATGCAAACAGGAAGTAGATAGCTTTGATTTCTTTGACATAATTCCTGATGGGATACTGCTCAGTACACATCTCAGCTCATTCATTTATCACATTCTACCTTTCATTGTTATTGAGATGAACACTGGCATAGCATTACAGGTAAATAAATCAAACAAGCGTAACGCCAATACAAATTTGACCCTAAACGGATCACAGCAGTAGGGTTATTCAAAGATAGGTCATTGGAGGGGCTTGTAGCTATTAGCAGGCATTGTTAGCATTTTATTTCTCTGTTCTGAATGCCATTTCTGTGCTCTTTTCCCATCTTCCTCCCTCCCCCTGTACCCCAGGAGGGCCAGCAGCTGATCCAGGAGAAGCCGGAGCTGAGCTCCGTGGTGCGGCAGAAGCTGGGGGAGATTCGGGAATGCTGGATGGACCTGGAGAGCACCACCCAGGCCAAGGCCCGACAGCTCTTCCAGGCCAACAGGGCGGACCTGCTGGTGCAGAGCTACACCAGCCTGGACCAGCAGCTGTCCCAGCTGGAGGACCAGCTCTCCACTGTGGACCATGGCCAGGACCTGGCCAGCGTTAACAAGCAACTGAAGAAGCTCCAGGTCCCATCTCTCTTTTCTCTTACCAGACCGCCCCCTTGCATAGACTGGAGGTGTTCAGGCTAATGTGATTAGCAGTTAACTGCTGAGAACACTGTGGCCATATGCTCAGGGCAGGTGTCTCCTTCATTGAAAAATGTTAGGCTTCTCCAGCTATAAAATTGTAAACAATTGATTGCAATGCACTTTTTAAGTTGACTCAATTTAGCTTCTTTGGATTGAATTCTAAGCTCCGGTGACAAGCCATGCGTTGTTTATTTATACCCAACTTTGTACTGTATTTGAGTAATTAAATGTAGTTCACAAAACTACAAATATTTTACTGGACCTATTAGTCTTGCTGAACAGGGCAATATGAGTTAATACAACTTTAGTTGGTGTGCCAACATAAAAGGCTTGTTACCAGGGCTTAGAATTTGTACTCCAAAGAAGTTGAACCAGTTTACGAAGTGTATTGTCATCAGTTACAGTTTTGTAGCTGGAGGAGCCTTACATTTCTTTAAGTGTTCGCTTTTAATTTGGTGTTCGGCCCAGTGGTGATTCTTGGTAAAATAAGGGTTAAAAACAACTAAAATACTAAATGACACGGAAAGTATTTACTTAAGAAAGCTAAATTTGACCTGAACAAAATGGGGAACAGAGCACTGGACCATAATGTTGTTTTTGCAGCTGCACCAATCAAGTAATGGTAACAATGTGTTATTTTCCATTGGTTACCAGCTTTCAACATCTCCTAATTGTTTATAATACAAAATTGTTTTTTGTATTGAGTCATGAGTCATGTGTGTCTACATGAAAACAGCTCACTTTGTTTGCGTGAATTGTGTGAACCATCATTCATTTCTCCAAACAGTGTGCTTTTCTCTTTTGAGTTTCCATTTAAGGTCATTAATTTGAATGAGCGAGCATGGCTTCATTACGCAAACCAAAGACAGCGCCGTGCTATGCTTTGTCCTCTAGCTTCCCTGGCAAGTGTGGCCAGTACTCCAACAGGAGGTCACTGATGGGGCCAAGCCCTGTAGCCTTTTGGTATTCCATAATATATTGCTTTACACATTTCAGCATCCATTATGAAATGTTATAAAACTATTATTGAATGATAAGAGATATTGTAAGGAACAGGTCTCATAAATTATAGACCACTTCTTGTTACCAAATCTTTTCTAGGAAGATAGTTATTACAGGCCTGTACAATCTGATTGTCTAATAATTTTTAATATCATAAATATTAGTGAAAATAATGTATTATTGACAGTTTATGTGGTATTGTAATGGATACCTGAGCTATGTGAGTGTTACGGTAATGCACAGTGTGCAGCGGCGTCCCGTCCCAGGGTACTGCCCTGCTGGACTGTGAAGGCACGTTCAGCTGGTCTGTGTGAAGGCACGTCCGGCTGGACTGTGTGAAAGCACGTCCGGCTGGACTGTGTGAAGGCACCTCTGGCCGGCCTGTGTGTTCGGCCGGTCTCTGTGAAGGCACATCCTTCCCCATCCAGCGCTCAGGTTTTCATTTTACGCGTTCTCCATTCTCCTCCCCGACAGCATGCTGGTGCTGTGAGCCGCTTTGAGTTCCTTTTCAGCCTCTGCTTTGTATCCATGCCACCCAGCCACCTTCATCCGGGGTACAGTAGCCGTTTCAGTTCATTTTTAAACCTCATGCTCCCGTTTTCTCCCCTCTAACCCAGCCTCCACTCATTCTTCATCCCTCGTTCCTCACTCATCCCTCTCACTCTTTCTTTGCCTTCGCTCGGGGAATCAGCCGGGGTTTTGCTGCGCATCCCCGCCTCTGTTATGTTAAGGCCCGTGTCAGAGTGGGAAGCTTCGGCCCTCCAGCCGACGCTCGCGCGGCCGCTCGCCGGCCTGCCCGCTCTTGAGCGCGCGCCGTGTGGGCGGCTGGGTCAGACCCGGCTTTAGTCTGATCTGGGCTGGGCCGGGATCAGAGCGGGAATGAAGAGCAATCCCACCGGCTGATTCTCTCTCACAGTCCTCTGCTCTCATCTGCCTCCGTGGTCCCCATCACTGGCTTTCTCAACATAGCATTGCCCTGTGGACCCACATTCTGGTCATATAGAAAAACAACAAGTCTTAATTGTTCAACTGTTTGTCTTTTTATATATATATACATTTTAGTCCCTTACAGTTTATCCAGTTTTACGATTCACTTCCTCACCAAAAATATGCACCATTTTAAATTTTAGAACATAAATATGCAGTGTTTTGATCTTGTTCACAGAATGTTGTAATGCTATAAAATGTTAAATATATGTTGAGATTGCCATTTTGAATTGAAAGCTGAATAGTCCACGGCCTTTCCCCGAATCTTGCATAATTAATCCTCAAAGTAGTCCAAATAATTCATAAGGGCAAGGTTGACCTTATTCCCTCTCTTGCTCTAATTTTCTTGATGGTGAGAAATTTAGCGGCACGCGGCTTTGTGAAAGTTGTGATGCGATGTGACCCACTTCTTAGCGTCGATTAGCGTCCCCGGTCACGGCCTGATGTCTTTACATGTACTTCTGCAATATTTTTTTTAAAAATTCCCTTGTGTGTTTCTCGTTTAAATACATTGAACTGCTTCTCAGGTTCAAATCAACTTAAATGTGCCTGCAGTTCAGCCACGTCTCCTAATATCTGAACTTGTTCAGGCGAGAATTCAGAATTGCATACTCTTAACTTCTAGAAATGTATGCATGCATAATATTTATTTATCACAGGGCCCAACACATGGCCTACAGGTAACACAAACAGAAATCTCTGGCCAACAATACACAGAAATGTGTCAGGATATCTTCTAGCTAACATGAACACTTGAAAACTGGACCATTGACAAGTGTTTGCTTTTATTGACAATCTCTCTGTCCTTTCATCTCTAATTTACCCTGGGTTATTTTTTGGGTGTTTAAAAGTGTAATGCATATGATTAGGCTTAGTAACAGTCTTACAGTGCCCACCAGAAGTATTGGCAACCTCAATGAATATGTGCAAATAGTAAAGGAGTACATTGGGTTTATTGTTTATCAAATGTCTTCTGTGGTCAGAAAAATGAGAAAATTATAGTTTAATTGTGATGCCATTGGCCAGAGGAAAAACAAATCTTTAATGCAAAATTATTTTTATTTTGAATAAGATGTGTGCCACAATTGTTGGCATGCCTGTATTTAGTACTTTGTGCACCCTCCCCTTGCCCAGATCACAGCACTGAGTCTACTCCTGTAATGTTTGATGAGGCTGGAGAACACATGGCGAGGGACTTGAGACCATTCATCCATACAGAATCTCTCTGGATCCTTCAGAGTTTTTAGTCTGGGCTGTACTCTTCAGCTCACCCCACAGGTGTTTAATGGGGTTCGGGTCAGTGGGCTGGGATGGCCCCTGCAAAACCTTAAGTTTGTGGTCAAATCAAATCAAACCAAGCTTTATTTACAGAGCACATTTCATACAAATTTGCAACACAGTGTTCTCAGCGCAAAATAAAAATATTAAGCAAAAAAGTACAAAGAAAGGAGATAAGGAAAGAACATAAAAATCAGGTGATTAATAAAAGTCAGATAAAAGATTTAATAATTTAAAAGGGTTAAGAAGACTAAAAAACAATAAGAAGGCACCTTAAGTAAAAGCAACACAAAAAAAGTGAGTCTTTACAAGTTAGAAAAGTTTAAACGAGATGTAGAATCCTGTCGACTCTCTGGCAGTCTGTGGCCAGGGCCACAGAAACCGAACGCCAGTCCACTTCTCTTAGCCCCAGCCCTCGGAACACTCAGGCCCCAGGAACAGGGACCCATTTTTGTGTAGATTTTGAGGTATGCTTTGGATCATTCCGCCCTTAGACTTGGGCTCCGTATGCAAACAAGGCTCCCAGGGCCTTTGGAGCAAAAACAGCCTCACAACAGCTCATGTCTTCCACGGATCCAATGGTATCTTTTTGGCAAAAAGCTCAATTTTTGTCTCATCTGACCATAGCACCCGGTCCTGATCTTAATTCCCGTATCATTTAACGAACTCCAGGCGCTTACGTTGGTGGTATGCAACCACCTGCAGTTCTCCCACTGTGATCTTGGAGAAAGTTTTGTCCCTCAAGCTGTCCTCCTCGCTGTGTGTGTGTGGGGGGGTGGGGGGGTGGGGCAAAATACACTTGTGGCCTCTTCCCGGCAAGCTCATCACAGCTTCTGTTGCTTTAAGCTTCTTAATTATTGCCCTAATGGTGGAATTAAGCCGTTTCAGACATTAAGCTGTTTTTCTCTAGCCACTGCGTGACTGACCTATGAAGGTCAACAAGCTTTTGTCTCATTTTGTTTGTGTGTTCTCTGATCTTCCCAATGTTGATGGATGACTCTGGGGTTTTGCCCTGTGTGGTTTGTTAGTAACTATTTCCAGCATTGGCAATAATTGTGGCACATGCTTTTTTGAAAAAATAGTCATTTTTTATGAATAATGTTTTTTCTTTGAATAATTGTACCTAAATGAAAGATTAGATTTTTCTCGTATTTTGAGTGTACGGTCACGCTGATAAATGACAGAGACTTCTTTATTGACCCCTTGTGCTTATATTTTCCAGGGTTGCCAGTTATACTGGTGGGCACTGTATACGGTCAATTTCGGCGGTGTGAATGTGTGTATGTATGTGCATGTGTGTGAGTGCGTATGTGCATGTGACTGTGTGTATGTATGTGCTTGTGTGCGAGTGTGTATGTGCATGTGTGTGAGTGCGTATGTGCGTGTGACTGTGTGTATGTATGTGCATGTGTGAGTGTGTATGTGCGTGTGACTGTGTGTATGTATGTGCATGTGTGTGAGTGTGTATGTGCGTGTGACTGTGTGTATGTATGTGCATGTGTGAGTGTGTATGTGCGTGTGACTGTGTGTATGTATGTGCATGTGTGTGAGTGCGTATGTGCGTGTGACTGTGTGTATGTATGTGCATGTGTGTGAGTGCGTATGTGCGTGTGACTGTGTGTATGTATGTGCATGTGTGTGAGTGTGTGTGTGTGTGTGACTATGTGTATGTATGTGCTTGTGTGCGAGTGTGTATGTGTGTGACTGTGTGTATGTATGTGCTTGTGTGCGAGTGTGTATGTGTGTGTGACTGTGTGTATGTATGTGCTTGTGTGCGAGTGTGTATGTGCATGTGTGTGAGTGCGTATGTGCGTGTGTTCGAGTGTGTATGTGCGTGTGACTGTGTGTATGTATGTGCGTGTGTGTGAGTGCGTATGTGCGTGTGACTGTGTGTATGTATGTGCGTGTGACTGTGTGTATGTATGTGCATGTGTGTGAGTGCGTATGTGCGTGTGACTGTGTGTATGTATGTGCGTGTGACTGTGTGTATGTATGTGCGTGTGACTGTGTGTATGTATGTGCATGTGTGTGAGTGCGTATGTGCGTGTGACTGTGTGTATGTATGTGCGTGTGACTGTGTGTATGTATGTGCGTGTGACTGTGTGTATGTATGTGCTTGTGTGCGAGTGCGTATGTGCGTGTGACTGTGTGTATGTATGTCCATGTGTGTGAGTGCGTATGTGCGTGTGACTGTGTGACTGTGTGTATGTATGTGCATGTGTGTGAGTGCGTATGTGCGTATGTGCGTGTGACTGTGTGTATGTATGTGCTTGTGTGCGAGTGTTTATGTGCGTGTGACTGTGTGTATGTATGTGCATGTGTGTGAGTTTGTATGTGTGTGACTGTGTGTATGTATGTGCATGTGTGTGAGTTTGTATGTGTGTGACTGTGTGTATGTATGTGCATGTGTGTGAGTTTGTATGTGTGTGACTGTGTGTATGTATGTGCATGTGTGTGAGTTTGTATGTGTGTGACTGTGTGTATGTATGTGCATGTGTGTGAGTTCGTATGTGCGTGTGCACGTGCCTGTGTGGGCTTGAGTGCGCGTGCGTGCGAGTGTGAACGCCTCGTGCGAGTCACATCATATTAATAATCATGTGCATTCCCATGGCAACGGTGGAGAAAAAAAGGTGGAGTGTAAAAAGCTCACTTCTCCGTCTCTGTCTCCTGGACCTGCGCTGTGTTCCCCTGCGTGCGGGGGCCTGGGGCAGACCATGGAGTCCCAGATGGAGGTGTGGTACAAGGAGGTGGGCGAGCTGCAGGCCCAGGCAGCCTCCATCCCCCAGCAGGGCCTGGTGCGGGAGGCCGTGGGGGAGAGGCAGGCCGTGGTGGAGACGCGCATCGTGCGCCTCATCGAGCCGCTCAAGGAGAGGCGCCGCATCCTGCTCGCCTCCAAGGAGGTGCACCAGGTCAGCCGCGACCTGGAGGACGAAATCGTGAGTGACACCTAAACGCTGCGTCCCTTCAGAATGTCCCTTCAGAATGTCCCTTCTCAATGTCCCTTCAAAATGTTCTCGCAAGAAACATAACAGTCCTGACAGGTTTTTTGCATGAATTGCTTCAGTTAGTAATACAGCAAGTCTCTTTGGTGAGGAGCAGCATATTGACATTGTTGGGTCACATGATACAGTGATCTTTCAATGAGTTTCCTAGGTCTTTAACTGCTTCACCTGCTTATCATTCAAGATCTTACACGTGAATGATGACCAGGCATGTAGGGTCAATGCTGTTACCTGCATTGTTTATGAAGGAAAGCCCTGAATGCACTGTCACTTCACCGCTGCTGGGCTTTGTCATCATCAGCGTTTAAACAAGGGTGTTTCAGGCTCAGATTGAGCTGAAAGGATCTGAAAGCTGCATACAATTAGACTGAACCCAGGCCTCACCTTTGTCTCAACATTCTAATATAATCTCAGCATTCTTTTTTCTATCATATATAAAATATTTTAATTGTGTAATATTCAGTTTTGTTTCCATTTAAAGATCTTTAAATGGAAACCTAAAGAAAGCAGTCTTAGGCTTAGGCCGAAATCACATCGGACGGGGAGTGGCTGCATAGTGAAAGCTAAGCGTGCCAGCGCTCCAGCGCCTGACCAGGGCTAGTGTAACAGCTGCAGTCCACGGGCGTGGGCATCGTGTCCGGTGTGAGTCGGCTCTTAGACTTGGGATTTGTAGAAATGAGCAAAAAACATGAACCTTTTGTACTTTATTTCAGTTTAAAAATGTGAAATATTTCAAATAAAAACACAAATACTTTTTCCAGCTGTGCTTATGGTCTACGTTGGGAAATGTAGCTCACTATTGTTTGAACTGAAACCGTTTTCAATTACTTTTTATTCACCTTTTGCATTTACAATGAAAAATCCAGCAACATTATATGTATATATAATATGATTTTGCAGTTGTGGGTGCAGGAGCGCCTCCCCATCGCCACCACCAGGGAGTACGGGAGCACCCTGCAGGAAGTACAGCAGCTGATGAAGAAGAACCAGGCAAGTGCTCTCTCATCGCCATGGCGACGGGACGATGCAGGAACAACAGCCCAGATTCAGTGTGACCTTAGAGCACCCTGCCTGTGCCTGAATGCGTGGAATGAAGCAAGCCTAACTCATTCCAGCACCTTCCACCAGTGTGTGTGTGTGTGTGTGGGCTTGGACATGTATTACTATCTTTGTGAGAACCAAATGTCCCCACAAGGATAGAAAGATGAGGAAAAATGCACAAGGTGGGGACCTTTTGCTGGTCCCCACAAGTTCAAGAGGCTGTTTTCGGGTTAGGACTTAGGGTTAGGGTTAGGGTTACAATTAGGTTAAGGTTAGGGTTAAGGTTAGGCATGTAGTGGTTGGGGTTAGGGTTAGGGTTAGAGGTTACGGAATGAATGTAGTCAATGGGAAGTCCTCACAAGTATAGCAATAAATTCTTGCGTGTGTGTGCGTGTGTGTGTGCATGTGTGCATGTGTGTGTGTGTGTGTGTGTGTGTGTGTTTGTGTGTGTGCATACATGCATGTGTGTTAAAGCAAGCGTGCAATAAAAGGAACCACATTAAAAGACAAATACTCCGCACTGAATTAACTAATTTCATAAACCCTTCATGACTCTGTCAAGCAAACCATAGCACCTGTCGTTACCAGTCTTGATAGCATATTAGCATTTACAAAACAGATTTGAAAATGAATGTCATTAAATCACTGTGCTGACACTGTGATGTCATGACTGGTTATGGCAGGCGTTGTATCATTGTCATGGCAGTGTAATTAGAGTTTGTGCCGCTCAGCTCAAGTAGGAAGAGCACTGAGACGTGGAACAGGGAGGGCCTTGATTTAGCAAGCTGACGCGTTCCGTATGTTCTTGGGCGCCCCCCAGAGTTTGCAGCGTGAGCTGCAGGGCCACCGGGCGCGGGTGGAGGACGTGCTGGAGCGGGCGGGGCTGATCGCGTCCATCCGCAGCCCGGAGGCGGACTGCGTGCGGGGGGGCCTGGAGCAGCTGAGGCATCTGTGGGAGGCGCTGCGGGCGGAGACGGAGCAGCGGCAGCTGGTGCTGGACGCCATGTACCAGGCGCAGCAGTACTACTTCGACGTGGCCGAGGTGGAGGCCTGGCTCAGCGAGCAGGAGCTGCACATGATGAACGAGGAGAGAGGCAAGGTAGGAGGATAGGAGACCGGCCCACCCACTCCCTGCGCGTCTGGGTGAAGCAAGGGGCCTGTCTTTAGGCTTCTTCATTTTCCATTTAGCCAAGAAGAACTATGCTGAAATTGTTGAATTTAAGTGAGATGGATGTCGCTATATTCTCAGCCAAACTCAGTGTCAGTTGTTTGTTTGTATGCAGTGGAATGAGTACAAGTAGCCGAGGCATCACTGGATGGAAAACAGCACTTGTTTCTTTCAGAAAAGTGCCTAAACCATTGCTATTGCTGTATTGCTTTTGTTGGTTATGAAGTCAAAATTCAATCAATAAAGGCATCTATTAAGCGTTTTAAAAAGCTGTAAATTATATAGATAAATTTCCCAGGGTGTTTTCTTGTTTGGCCATCAGAGGAAAGCAGTAATGTCTTGCATACAAAACCTCTTGACTGCTGCACAGGTCCCACAGTCACTGATCAGAGTTTAGCGAGATGGTACTTGCTATGACACACACAAGCCAAGCGTATGATAACGGCTGCTGCAACAGGGCCCCAGATAGCCATTCTCTATGGGAGGATTTCAGTTTATTTATGTGCAAATGAGACGGAACTGTTCGACCAATGGAGTGGTTCTGTGTGTGTGGTCCGCCCCCTCACCAGGATGAGCCCAGCACCCTTCAGCTGCTGAAGAAGCACCTGGTGCTGGAGCAGACGATTGAAGACTACGCAGAGACGATAGGCCTCCTCTCCCAGCAGTGCAGGCAGCTGCTGGAGATGGGCCACCCAGACAGGTACTTATCCAAGTCTAAAATCAGGGCTATGCTTATGAAGGCAGTGTTGTCTCTCTAAAGTGACCATTGTGATTTTAGAGTTAGTGTAGTGGATCTAAAGCCGCTTTTCCACCGCATGGTACCGGCTCAACTCGACTCGACTCTACTTGCTTTTGGTACCAGGTACTCTGTTTTCCACTGCAGATAGTACCCCCGTCAATGTAGCTGGTCGTCATTAGCGACACCGCATGAAACGCGTCGCTCTGACCGATCAGTGGTCTGCAGTGTTTTCACGTCACCTTTTGGTATCGCCTCAGCTCGCTTGGAACCTCGACAGAGGTGATACCAAAACAGTACCAGGTACCAGGTACTATCCACAACTTTTGCCCGATGGAAAACCAAAAAAAGTCAAGGAGAGTCGAGTCGAGTTGAGCCGGTACCATGCGGTGGAAAAGCAACTTATATTCGCCACTGTGTCTCTAAAGTCACAGTTGTGCATTCAAAATCACCATTGTGTCTCCCTCATCAGAACTGCATCTCGAGAGTCACTGTTGTGTCTCTAAAGATAGAGTTGTGTCTCTAAAGTGAACGTGGTGTAGCTAGAGTCAATGTTGTGCATCTAATGTCCGAGTGTGAGTCTCCAAAGTCACCATTGTGTTTCCAAAGTCTCCATTGTGTTTCCAGAGTGGGAGTTGTGTCTGAAGCCAGCCCTGTCTCCCATGCCAGTGCATATCTAAGTCAGTTCTTTGTCTCTCCCTGACCCCTGCAGCGAGCAGATCAGTAAGAGGCAGTCGCAGATAGACCGGCTCTACGTGTCGCTGAAGGACCTGGTGGAGGAGTGCAAGTCCAGGCTGGAGCAGCAGTACTGGCTCTACCAGCTCAACCGGGAGGTGGACGAGCTGGAGCAGTGGATTGCCGAGCGCGAGGTGGTGGCCAGCTCCCCCGAGCTGGGGCAGGACTACGAGCACGTCACGGTCAGTCTGCCGGGCCCTGCGTCCTCCTGGTCATGTCTGAACTGTGTCCATTATGCCATTGTGATCCACGAGGTGAGCAGCACGGTGGGGCAGTGGGTAGCACTGTCGCCTCACAGCAAGAAGGTCCTGGGTTTGAATCCGGCCAGGGCCTTTCTGTGCGGAGTTTGTATGTTGTCCTCGTGTCCACGTGGGCTTCCTCCCACAGTCCAAAGACAGACCAGGTTAGGCTAATTGGAGACTCTAAATTGCTCCTAGGTGTATGTGTGTTACTGAATGTGTGTGCCCTGTGGTGGATTGGCAGACTGTCCAGGGTGTATTCCCGCTCGTCCAATGCACACTGGGATAGGCTCCAGCACCCCCGCGACCCTGACCAGGATAAAGCGGGTATAGATAATGGATGGCTGGCTGGGAGCCACAATGCTGGATCAGCACCCCTAGTCTAAATGAACACGCATACATTCCCAGGTTTTCTGAGTCCCTTGGTGAAATTAAGCTAAATTTATTTTTATTTAAAATGCTCAATTAACATCAGTACAACTATACACTGTAAACAGTGCAGTACAATGTGATCAATGTTTCATGAAGTTAAAAACAAAGACGTTTTTCTGAACTGCACATCATCCCCATCCACAACAACTTGCACACACAGTGAATCCCAACCACAGCCCTGCAACTCTACATCATTCTCCAACTCCTTATCCTAGAAAGGCATTCTGTAACTTCTGATAAAAGTTAAGTTAAGTAATGCACCGCATTATATAAGTAATGATTTCATCAAAACTGATATTTTATTGTATTATGCAACTGCTCTCTTTCTCTTTATGTAAAAACTACAATTCTAAACTGAGGCCTTTTATAGACCTTAAAAATCAGACAAGATTCAATGTCTGTTTTACCCCCTGTCACTTTCCAAATATCCTGTGCATTGGGATTGCATTGACCTCTGGGCTGGTGAATAAGCAGGTTGACCTGCCTGCTATAGTGAAGATATGGTCTCCTGATTCGGCCTGGTTAGGTCTGGTCCGGCCTGGCCTGGTCCGGTCCGGCTCAGCCCAGAAGATGTCATGGCCTTTGAAGCGCTGGGCCCAAGGCCACAAGGGAAGGGGCTCACTGGCGACCTACCACAGGATTTTAATGAGGGGGAGGTAAAGAAAGGAGAGAGATGGGAGGCCCTCTGGGGCGTTAACTTAATCAGGAGGTTAGGGAGCGCGGGGGTGGGCTAGTTGCAGGTGGGGGTTCACACAGGAGCAGGCTGTAAGGCATCCACAGGGCCCCAGGGCCCCACTCAGGACTCACTGAAGGTCTTTCAGTAGTCTGGACACCCATGAAGGTTCGTTTCGTCTTGGTCAGATTTTGCAGGAGAAGTTCACGGAGTTCGCCTCGGACACGGGGTCCGTGGGCCAGGAGCGGGTGACGGCAGTTAACCAGATGGTGGACGAGCTCATCGACTACGGGCACGCGGACGCGGCCACCATCGCCGAGTGGAAGGACGGGGTGAACGAGGCCTGGGCGGACCTGATGGAGCTCATGGAGACGCGGGCGCAGATGCTGGCCGCTTCGCACCAGCTCCACAAGTTCTTCTCCGACTGCCGGGAGGTACTGTAGGCCTGCACTGGAAAATAGGCTTTCTGCCCTCTGGCACCCCTAGTGGCAAGATGTCGTAACTGCTTAAACCACCTAGCCCAACAGTTATTACATTAGTGTGGATTTATGTGACTAGAATGTTGGCGCCAGGCAGCTCATAATTTCGTGTGACTTGTCCAATGGAAAATAAGTTTATGAAGAGCCTAGACCTTTTTAGGCTTTTATTTTCTCAAGTTGACAGGTTTTTGAAGTGGAAAAAGAGCTGGTCCATATGCATGAAGAATGGGTTGCAGTGAGCTCACAGCTTACCCTGCGCATTGACTGTATTAGGGCAAATTACTGTTTCTGTGACAGATGATTCGTTCATTCAAGAAAGAAAGAAACTGTCTTTAATGACTCATCCCTAAGAAACAAAGGGCTTTTCATGGTTTAAGATTTACATAGTTAACATTAAGATTTTCACACATAAGATTTACTAGTTGGAGTTACATAAGTTCCATATGTTCTTAGGCAAGACCATTTGGGACAATTAAGATGAATTATTTTGCAGAAAATATTTTCTTTTTAGAAAGTTTTTAGAAGTCTTCATTAATTTCCACTGAGGCTTGTTCACTAATTAAACCCTTGACTAGTCAAGAGCTTTTGTCCAAATAAAGACAATTTCCGGATTTTGCTCGAAAAAAGTTTTTGATTCATTATTAGAAGAAACAGTTTATCAAGTTGATGGATTCCTTTTCATTTTCTTGAACATAATTAGCCTTTAACCTCAGTAATAAGATGTACTGTAAATCCAGTGGATTTAATTCGGTGGGTTGGAAATGTATCTTTTCTGAATGTGAAAGTGTGACGTCAGCTCTGACCAATTAAAATGGAGTGCGTCTGGATGTTCAGTTAAAACGCAGCCCTTCTAAAGGCTGGTGCTGTACCGTGGTGAGGATGACGAGGGGCAGTGAGGATGAAGAGGAAAGTGACGGCCCGTGCGGTGGGTGCCCGCCTGCGGCGGTCGCTCTGTGTTGCAGGTCCTGGCGCAGATCGACGACAAGCAGCGGAGGCTGCCGGAGGTGCAGGCACGCCAGGGAAGCATGGCCAACACCAGCACCCTGCACAGGCTCATGCACACCTTCGAGCAGGACATCCAGCTGCTGGTCACACAGGTGGGCGGGGCCTAGTCCCATCCAATCTCCGTCAGACATGAGCCCTCTCACAGGTGGGCGGGGCCTAGTCCCATCTAATCTCTGTCAGATATGAGCTGTCTCACAGGTGGGCGGAGCTTATACCCATCCAATCTCTGTCACATATGAGCCGTCACACAGGTGGGCGGGGCTTATTCCCATCCAATCTCTGTCAGATATGAGCTGTCTCACAGGTGGGCGGGGCTTATTCCCATCCAATCTCTGTCAGATATGAGCCGTCACACAGGTAGGCAGGACATATTCCCATCCAATCTCTGTCAGATATGAGCTGTCTCACAGGTGGGCGGAGTTTATACCCATCCAATCTCTGTCACATATGAGCTGTCACACAGGTGGGCGGGGCTTATTCCCATCCAATCTCTGTCAGACATGAGCCCTCTCACAGGTGGGCGGGGCCTAGTCCCATCCAATCTCTGTCAGATATGAGCCGTCACACAGGTGGGCGGGGCCTATCACCGTCCAATCTCTGTCAGATATGAGCCCTCTCACAGGTGGGCGGGGCTTATACCCATCCAATCTCTGTCAGATATCAGCCCGACATTATACTGCTTTGGGCTTAGAACTACACTCTCAGTTTCTGTAACTGAAATCAAATAAATCCGTGTCAGTTGCCCCACACAGGGCCGGTGAGCCCCGCTGTAATGCTGAGATTTAGACGGGGGCTGTTTGGGACGGAGCGGGGCGCTCACTCTCCCGTTCCGCAGGTGAGGCAGCTGCAGGAGAGCGCCGCCCAGCTGCGGACGGTCTACGCCGGCGAGAAGGCCGAGGCCATCGCCACCAAGGAGCAGGAAGTGATGCATAACTGGAAGGACCTGCTGAGTTCCTGCGAGGAGTGCCGGGTGCAGATCACCACGGTAACAGACAAGCTGCGCTTCTTTGGCATCGTGCGCGACCTGATCATGTGGATGGAGAGCATCATCTGCCAGATCGGGACCGGGGAGAAGCCCAGGTGCGTTTCGCTGCTCGTACTGCCCTTACTCCCACTCTTTAACAGCACAGCTGCTGCATTAGCTGCTCATACTGTCCTTACTCCCACTCTTTAACAGTACAGCTGCTGCATTAGCTGCTCATACTGCCCTTACTCCCACTCTTTAACAGCACAGCTGCTGCATTAGCTGCTCATACTGTCCTTACTCCCACTCTTTAACAGCACAGCTGCTCATACTGTTCTTACTCCCACTCTTTAACAGTACAGCTGCTGCATTAGCTGCTCATACTGTCCTTACTCCCACTCTTTAACAGCACAGCTGCTGCATTAGCTGCTCATACTGTTCTTACTCCCACTCTTTAACAGCACAGCTGCTGCATTAGCTGCTCATACTGTCCTTACTCCCACTCTTTAACAGCACAGCTGCTCATACTGTTCTTACTCCCACTCTTTAACAGCACAGCTGCTCATACTGTTCTTACTCCCACTCTTTAACAGTACAGCTGCTGCATTAGCTGCTCATACTGTCCTTACTCCCACTCTTTAACAGCACAGCTGCTGCATTAGCTGCTCATACTGTCCTTACTCCCACTCTTTAACAGCACAGCTGCTCATACTGCCCTTACTCCCACTCTTTAACAGTACAGCTGCTCATACTGTCCTTACTCCCACTCTTTAACAGCACAGCTGCTCATACTGTCCTTACTCCCACTCTTTAACAGCACAGCTGCTGCATTAGCTGCTCATACTGTCCTTACTCCCACTCTTTAACAGCACAGCTGCTCATACTGCCCTTACTCCCACTCTTTAACAGCACAGCTGCTCATACTGTCCTTACTCCCACTCTTTAACAGCACAGCTGCTCATACTGTCCTTACTCCCACTCTTTAACAGCACAGCTGCTGCATTAGCTGCTCATACTGCCCTTACTCCCACTCTTTAACAGTACAGCTGCTCATACTGTCCTTACTCCCACTCTTTAACAGCACAGCTGCTGCATTAGCTGCTCATACTGTTCTTACTCCCACTCTTTAACAGCACAGCTGCTGCATTAGCTGCTCATACTGTCCTTACTCCCACTCTTTAACAGCACAGCTGCTGCATTAGCTGCTCATACTGCCCTTACTCCCACTCTTTAACAGCACAGCTGCTGCATTAGCTGCTCATACTGCCCTTACTCCCACTCTTTAACAGCACAGCTGCTGCATTAGCTGCTCATACTGTCCTTACTCCCACTCTTTAACAGCACAGCTGCTCATACTGTCCTTACTCCCACTCTTTAACAGCACAGCTGCTGCATTAGCTGCTCATACTGTCCTTACTCCCACTCTTTAACAGCACAGCTGCTCATACTGCCCTTACTCCCACTCTTTAACAGCACAGCTGCTGCATTAGCTGCTCATACTGTTCTTACTCCCACTCTTTAACAGCACAGCTGCTGCATTAGCTGCTCATACTGTCCTTACTCCCACTCTTTAACAGCACAGCTGCTCATACTGTCCTTACTCCCACTCTTTAACAGCACAGCTGCTCATACTGTCCTTACTCCCACTCTTTAACAGCACAGCTGCTCATACTGTCCTTACTCCCACTCTTTAACAGCACAGCTGCTCATACTGTCCTTACTCCCACTCTTTAACAGCACAGCTGCTCATACTGCCCTTACTCCCACTCTTTAACAGTACAGCTGCTGCATTAGCTGCTCATACTGCCCTTACTCCCACTCTTTAACAGTACAGCTGCTGCATTAGCTGCTCATACTGTCCTTACTCCCACTCTTTAACAGCACAGCTGCTCATACTGTCCTTACTCCCACTCTTTAACAGCACAGCTGCTGCATTAGCTGCTCATACTGTCCTTACTCCCACAGCTGCTGCATTAGCTGCTCATACTGTCCTTACTCCCACTCTTTAACAGCACAGCTGCTGCATTAGCTGCTCATACTGTCCTTACTCCCACTCTTTAACAGTACAGCTGCTCATACTGTCCTTACTCCCACTCTTTAACAGCACAGCTGCTCATACTGCCCTTACTCCCACTCTTTAACAGCACAGCTGCTCATACTGTTCTTACTCCCACTCTTTAACAGCACAGCTGCTCATACTGTCCTTACTCCCACTCTTTAACAGCACAGCTGCTGCATTAGCTGCTCATACTGTCCTTACTCCCACTCTTTAACAGCACAGCTGCTGCATTAGCTGCTCATACTGTCCTTACTCCCACTCTTTAACAGCACAGCTGCTGCATTAGCTGCTCATACTGTCCTTACTCCCACTCTTTAACAGCACAGCTGCTGCATTAGCTGCTCATACTGTCCTTACTCCCACTCTTTAACAGTCCTGCTAGCATAGCCAGTACATTGTCACCACTCTGTTGCTTTTTCTGAAACTGATGTGCAGGTTTTATAGGATGTAGCAATCAATAAATAAGGGCAAAACATTAACATTAACAAAGTTCTGTAGTTTCCACAGTTTTGAACCATGTGTCTTTTTGCAAAATACATTTTCTAGGTGGTCATTCTGTCTCAACATTCCCCCCATGTTGGTGGCACAGTGGTGTAGTAGGTAGCACTGTCAATCCTGGGGCCTTTCTAAGGAGTTTGCATGTTCTCCCCGTGTCCACGTGGGTGTCCTCCCACAGTCCTAAGACACTCACGTCAGGCTAAATGGGGAGTCCAAATTGTCCCTAGGTATGGAGCGAATGGTGTGTGCACCCTGTGATGGATTGGAAACCTGTCCAGAGAATGTGCATGCTGGGATAGGCTCCAGCGAGCCTGACCGTTAGATAATGGATAGTTGGACGGATGACCCATGATGTAATAGCGGTAAAACTTAGTCCTGATTGTGCATTCAGTCTCAACGCCTCACATCCTCTTCTTTGTAAATCTCCCCCCCCCGCGCCGCGCGCTGACCCCCCGCTCTCTCCCCGGCCCTTCAGAGACGTGTCCTCCGTGGAGGTGCTGATGAACTACCACCAGAGCCTGAAGAGCGAGATCGAGGCGCGGAGCCGGAGCCTGTTCCAGTGTGTGGAGCTGGGCAAGACCCTGCTGGCCGCCCGCAACCCCGCGGCCGAGGAGGTGAGCGCCCCCACACCACCGCACCCCTGCACCCCCCGGGGATTCCAGGGAGACCCTGCTTAGGGTTTCCAGGGAGACCCTGCTTTGGGCATCCCCCCCTCGTCTGCAGCGCTTTTCAGTGATCCAAACCGACGAGGGGAATTTAACTGGATCTCTGTTTCGCTGTGTGTTCCGGCCATTTCAGGTGGCGTAGCGTGTTTTGTGCATCTTGTCTTTCTCACTGCTCTAAAGGGTCTTTGTCTTGTGCAGATCAAAGACAAGCTGGACAGGGTCATAGCCAAGCAGAAGGAGCTTACCCAGAAATGGGACCGGCACTGGGAGGAGCTACAGCACAGTGAGTACACGTCCTACTGCATGTCTAGGGCTGTCCATACAACTCCGTAAATGGTACAGGCTCTTTTTTTTTTCTTTTTTTTTCATGGCTAAACATTGGCTGGGTAATTGCTGCAGTTTTGTATAATTAGGTAAAGGGACATTTAGTCACATTCGTTTCCAGAAACTAATTTGAGTTGGACTCTTCTTGGCTAAATCAAATTTAAAACTTTTGAAACGACCCCTTTAAATTGAATTGGCTCAAAGTTCAGGAGTAATGCTGATTATTACGCCCAGGCGAACCGAGGTGTTTGAGTTGGAGGTGCACTCTGTCGCCCCCTGCAGTGCTGGAGGTGCACCAGTTTGCCCAGGAGGCTGTGGTGGCAGAAGCCTGGCTCACGGCCCAGGAGCCACTCATCAGCAGCAAAGAGCTGGGCGCCAGCGTGGACGAGGTGGAGCAGCTGATCCGCCGGCACGAGGCCTTCCGCAAGGCCGCCGCCACGTGGGAGGAGCGCTTCAGCTCCCTGCGCCGGCTCACTAGTGTACGTCCCTCCCCAAGCCCCGCCCCCTTCCTCAGCCACGCCCCTCCCCAAGCCCCGCCCCCTCCCCAAGCCCCACCCCCTCCCCCAAGTCCCGCCCCCTCCCCCAAGCCCCGCCTCCTCCCCCAAGCCCCGCCCTCTTCATCAGCCCCGCCCACCCTCAGCTGAACAACCATTCTACTTTTCACTCCAGCACCACATTTCTGCAAGAGGACCACGATCACTTCATATCAGTCCAATTACCTGGAATGTTTCATTTCGGGGTCAAAGCATTATTCAGGATTTTCAGATATTATACATTTTTAAGCATGTACGTGCATATTGGAGCTGTATTTAGGTGCGTATTGTATCTGTATTTAGGTGCGTATTGTATCTGTATTTAGGTGCATATTGTATCTGTATTTAGGTGCATATTGGAGCTGTATTTAGGTACATATAGAAGATTTAATTTGGTACATATAGAAGCTGTATTTAGGTACATGTAGAAGCTGTATTTATGGACATATGGAAGCTGTATTAGGTCCATATAGATGCTGTATTAGCTATATATAGAAGCTGCATTAGGTATACACAGAAGCTGTATTTAGGTACATGTAGAAGCTGTATTAGGTCCATATATATGCTGTATTAGCTATATATAGAAGCTGCATTAGGTATACACAGAAGCTGTATTTAGGTACATTTAGAAGCTGTATTTAGGTACATGTAGAAGCTGTATTAGGTCCATATAGATGCTGTATTAGCTATATATAGAAGCTGCATTAGGTATACATAGAAGCTGTATTTAGGTACATGTAGAAGCTGTATTAGGTCCATATAGATGCTGTATTAGCTATATATAGAAGCTGCATTAGGTATACACAGAAGCTGTATTAGGTCCATATAGATGCTGTATTAGCTATATATAGAAGCTGCATTAGGTATACACAGAAGCTGTATTAGGTACATATAGAAGCTGTATTTAGGTACATATAGAAGCTGTTTTAGGTACATATAGAAGCTGTTTTAGGTACATATAGAAGCTGTATTCATGTATACATCCTGTATTTGGCTGGGATCTGATGCGTTCTTGTCGGCTTGTCGGGTCAGGTGGAGAAGTTGAAGGCGGAGCAGAGCAAGCTCCCTCCGACGCCACTGTTGGGGCGGAAGGTGTTTTTGGACCCTCAGGAGACGTCCCCCGCCCGGAGCACCGCCTCCTCCCTGCTGCGGCAGACCATCTACGAGCAGCCCGAGCCTGCTATGGAGAAGCACCTCCTGGAGCCGCCCTCATCGTCCGTGTCCAGGAGGCTGGGCTCCATGGTCGCCAACTACACGCCCGTCATGAACGGCTCCAGCTACCGCGGCCTGGAGGCGCGAGCGGGCGGGGCCGGGGTGGGGGTCGCGGTCAGGAGCGGGATGGGGGCCGCGGTCGAGAGCGGGGTGGGGGCCACAGTGGGGGCCGTGGTGGGGAGCGGCGTGACAGCTTTGGAGGCGAAGGTGGCCTACGTGAGACAGGACCTGAAGCCTGAACGCCTGCAGCCCAAGATTGACCACATCCACGAGGCGGTGCGCCCCCTGCTGGAGATGGAGAGGGAGCGGGACAGAGACAGAGAGAGGGACAGAGGGAGGGAGAGGGAGAGGGAGGGAGAGAGAGACAGAGGGAGGGAGAGGGAGGGAGAGAGAGACAGAGGGAGGGAGAGGGAGGGAGAGAGAGACAGAGGGAGGGAGAGGGAGAGGGAGGTGGTGGCCCCGCCGGCGGTGGTGGTAGCCGAGGTGGTGACCAGGGACCGGGATCTGCTGAACGGCGAGCCGCCGCAGGGCCGCCGGGGCAGCCGCTCGGACCCGCGCGGGAGCCGCTCGGACCCGCAGATGGACCACTACCGGCGGCTGGAGCGGGACGCGTCCAGCGAGCTGGAGATCCAGGCCCGGCGGGACGAGCTGCCGCAGGAGGTGTGGCGGGAGCGGCGCGAGCGGCGGCTGGAGCGCCAGACCTCCAGCGAACAGGAGGGCCCCGCCCTCGAGAGCCGGCGGAGAGAGCGCCACCGGCTGGACCGGCAGGAGTCCAGCGAGCAGGAGACCGCCCGGGAGCAGTCCGACAAGCGGTCCGGCGGCGGGTGAGTGGGCGTGGCCCGGCTCCCATCATACTACAGGGGCAATAAGAGCACACCATGCCTCCGCTCCCATCACACTACAGGGGCAATAACAGCACACCATGCCTCCCAGCACACTACAGGGGCAATAAGAGCACACCATGGCCCCCATCACACTACAGGGGCAATAAGAGCACACCATGCCTCCCATCACACCACAGGGGCAATAAGAGCACTCCATGCCTCCCATCACACCACAGGGGCAATAAGAGCACACCATGGCTCCCATCACACCACAGGGGCAATAAGAGCACACCATGGCTCCCATCACACTACAGGGGCAATAAGAGCACACCATGGCCCCCATCACACCACAGGGGCAATAAGGGCACACCATGGCCCCCATCACACCACAGGGGCAATAAGAGCACACCATGACCCCCATCACACTACAGGGGCAATAAGAGCACACCATGGCCCCCATCACACTACAGGGGCAATAAGAGCACACCATGCCTCCCATCACACTACAGGGGCAATAAGAGCACACCATGGCTCCCATCACACCACAGGGGCAATAAGAGCACACCATGGCTCCCATCACACCACAGGGGCAATAAGAGCACACCATGGCCCCCATCACACCACAGGGGCAATAAGAGCACACCATGCCTCCCATCACACCACAGGGGCAATAAGAGCACACCATGCCTCCGCTCCCATCACACCACAGGGGCAATAAGGGCACACCATACCTCCCATCACACTACAGGGGCAAGAAGAGCACACCATGGCTCCTATCACACCACAGGGGCAATACGAGCACACCATGCCTCCCAGCACACTACAGGGGCAATAAGAGCACACCATGCCTCCCATCACACCACAGGGGCAATAAGAGCACACCATGCCTCCCATCACACCACAGGGGCAATAAGAGCACACCATGCCTCCCAGCACACTACAGGGGCAATAAGAGCACTCCATGCCTCCGCTCCCATCACACTACAGGGGCAATAAGAGCACACCGTGGCCCCCATCACACCACAGGGGCAATAAGAGCACAACATGCCTCATGATAGATAGATAGATAGATAGATAGATAGATAGATAGATAGGTAGATGGATAGAACTTTGCCTTCTGAAATGTCTTTTAGCAGTGATTTAATTTGAAGATTAACAGAATTTCTGCTGTCAGCGTTGGACATATAGAACTGAATTGTATTGCATCTGAACTGAACAAAATTGGCGTTAAATTGAACTGAATCAGAGCTGAATGAAATCATATTGAATCAGTACTGAATTGGATTGAATCGTTGCAAGTGTGTGTTTGTAAGTGTCTTTCCTGTATCATATCGTCGACCATTTATTGAGATGCGCATCAAAGCTTCCAAGAGGGAAAGATTCCCAACTCGCAAGTTGATTGTCTCTTTAAACAGTCTGGAGGATTCCAGAAATTGATGTAAGGCCTTTTTAGAAGCTTCCGATTGGCCAATTGTCATAATTAGGAGTTAATTGGAAGTTGATTGGCACCTGTGGCTGTATTTAAAGGCCTGCCTTTAGAGCCACTGCCTTTTTTCCCTTGATACCACGAGGAAATCCAAGTAACTCAGCCAAGACCTCAAAGAAATACATTGTGGACCCCCACAAGTCCAGTTCCAACTTAGGAGCAATTTCCAAACAACTGAAGGTACCACAAGCATCTGTACAAACAATTGTAAGCAAATATGAAAATCTTGGGACCAGACAGACACTGGATCATTCAGGAAGGAGGCACAAATTAACTCCCAGGACTGAACAAACTTTGGTCCGAAAGGTTCAACTGAACCCCAAGACAACAACAAGGGAACTGATGAAGGAGTTGGAGGCATCAGGTACCAAATTATCTACGTCCACCATGAAGAGAATCCTATATCACCATGGCCTGAAAGGCTGTCGCACAAGGAAGAAGCCCCTACTCCAAGACCGGCATAAAAAAGCCATAATGAAGTTTTCAGGTGATCACCAGGACGAAGACCTAGCCTTTTGGAGGAGTGTTCTCTGGTCAGATGAAACAAAAATTAAACTGTTTGGCCATAATGATCAGTGCTATGTATGGAGGAAAAAGGGTGAGGCTTTTAACCCTAAGAACACCATCCCAAACGTGCAGCATGGGGGTGGCAGCATCATGTTGTGGGGGTGTTTTGCTGGAAAAGGGACTGGTGGACTTCAGAAAATAGATTGCATCATGAGGAAGGAGGATTATCTAGAAATACTGAAGCAACACCTCAAGACATCAGCTAGAAAGTCAAAACTTGGTCGCAACTGGGTCAGCCAGACAGTGATCCTAAGCATACCTCCAAAATTGTAACAAAATGGCTTAAAGACAACGAAGTGAAAGTATTGGACTGGACTGGCCAGCACAAAGCCTTGACCTGAATCCCATAGAAAATTTGTGGACTGAACTGAAAAAGCGTGTCTGAGCAAGGAGGCCCACAAACCTGACTGAGTTAGACCAGTTCTGTCAGGAGGAATGGGCAAAAATTCCGGCAAAGTAGAGAAGCTTGTGGAAGGCCACCCCAAGCGTTTGATTCAAGTTAAGCAATTAAAAGGCAATGCCACCAAATACTAACAAAGTGTATGTAAATTTTTGACCAACTAAAAATCTGATATAGTACATGAAAGTTGAAATAAATCTGTCTCTCAGCTATTATTTTGAAATGACCTTTTATGGAAATAAAGTAGATACCCTAATTGACTTAGCACAGGAAATGTATGGTAACATGAAATGTGTGGAGTTGTGAAATATTGAGTCTGAATGTCTTTAGCCTAGGTGTATGTAAACGTTTGGCCTCAACTGTATCAAAATTGTTAAAACATGTTTTAAAACTTTAACTTCATATCCATTGTTTCATTTAAAATCCCATGTGCTGGAGCACAGACCCAAAACAGCAAAAACTGCGTCACTGTCCCAATACTTAGTGCCCTGTAGGAGGCAGCGCACCCTCGCGTGCCTGCCCTGCTGACGCTGGCAGGATTGTGTTCTCAGGGAGAAGAGGTCCACCATGGCGGAAATCGTGGAGCAGCTGCAGGAGAGAGAGGCTGCGCAGGTGAGTGTGGGGTAGCAGCGCAGGTGAGTGTGGAGTAGCAGCGCAGGTGAGTGTGGGGTAGCAGCGCAGGTGAGTGTGGGGTAGCAGCGCAGGTGAATGTGGGGTAGCAGCGCAGGTGAGTGTGGAGTAGCGCAGGTGAGTGTGGGGTATCAGTGCAGGTGAATGTGGGGTAGCAGTGCAGGTGATTGTGGGGTAGCAGCGCAGGTGAGTGTGGGGTATCAGCGCAGGTGAATGTGGGGTAGCAGCGCAGGTGAGTGTGGAGTTGCAGCGCAGGTATATATAGGATGGCATGCTTATAGACACATGCAGGTCATGCTGTACTTACAGAGGGTACTTATAAAGGTACTGTTTGCCCCTTCCCCCCACTGTCTGCCCCACACCCCCACTGTTTGCCCCACACCCTCAATGTTTACCCCCCCCCACTGTTTGCCCCTCCCTTCCCACTTTTTGCCCCTCCCTCCTCACTGTTTGCCCCACACCCCCACTATTTGCCCCTCCCTCCCCACTGTCTACCCCACACCCCCACTGTCTGCCCCACACCTCGACTGTTTGCCCCTCCCTCCTCACTGTTTGCCCCACACCTCCACTATTTGGCCCACCCTCCCCCCTGTTTGGCCCACATCCCCACTGTCTGCCCCACACCTCCACTGTTTGCCCCTCCCTCCCCCCTGTTTGCCCCACATCCCCACTGTCTGCCCCACACCTCCACTGTTTGCCCCTTCCCCCAACCGTCTGCCCCACACCTCCATTGTTTGCCATACACCCCCAATGTTTGCCCCTCCCTTCCCACTGTTTGCCCCTCCCCCCACTGTCTGCCCCACACCCCCACTGTTTGCCCCACACCCTCAATGTTTACCCCCCCCCCACTGTTTGCCCCTCCCTTCCCACTTTTTGCCCCTCCCTCCTCACTATTTGCCCCACACCCCCACTATTTGCCCCTCCCTCCCCACTGTCTACCCCACACCCCCACTGTCTGCCCCACACCTCGACTGTTTGCCCCTCCCTCCTCACTGTTTGGCCCACACCTCCACTATTTGGCTCACCCTCCCCCCTGTTTGGCCCACATCCCCACTGTCTGCCCCACACCTCCACTGTTTGCCCCACACCCCCCACTGTCTACCCCACACCTCCACTATTTGGCCCTCCCTCCTCCCTGTTTGCCCCTTCCCCCAACCGTCTGCCCCACACCTCCACTATTTGGCCCTCCCTCCCCCCTGTTTGACCCCCCCCCTCACCGTTTGCCCCTCCCTCCCCCCTGTTTGCCCCCCCCCTCACCGTTTGCCCCTCCCTCCCCCCTGTTTGCCCCCCCCCCTCACCGTTTGCCCCTCCCTCCCCCCTGTTTGCCCCCCCCCCCTCACCGTTTGCCCCTCCCTCCCCCCTGTTTGCCCCCCCCCTCACCGTTTGCCCCTCCCTCTGTGTAAATAGGCGCGGGGGGAAGTGCCCCGCCTTCCCAACGGGCTGCCGGAGAAGGCTTCGCGTCCCGACCGGCCGCGGGCCCGGGACCGGCCCAAACCCCGGCGCCGGCCCCGGCCCAAGGAGCCCAGCGGGGGGGAGACGCGGCGGTCCCGCTCGGCACCGGCCCAGAGCAGCCCCGCCGTGCCCCAGCCCCCCTCCCACACGGCCCAGCACGAGGGCTTCCTGTTCCGCAAGCTGGACATCGACGCCCAGAAGAAGAGCTCCAACAGGTGGGGGCTCCCTGGCCAGTGCCACTGCTGTAGGGGTGGGGTGGTGGGGGGGGGGGGGGGAGTCAGGGCTTGATACCAGGTGGAAATGACCTCGCCTAACTGCCATCTTCTTATCGTCTGTTCGGTCTGAGCGTGGAGTTCATTTTAAGCCCTCCGGGCCTTCGGGCCGGCTGTTTTGGTCGGACGCACCGAGCGGCCGATTCGCGGTAGACCGCGGCAGAAGTGTCCGTCGTGCGCCTCACCAAAACTTAGAGTCGTAGAAAGGGCTTAAAATGGACTCCGCGCACCTCCAGCCGGTGCGGTGTGCCGTCGTTGCCCCATGCAGGTAACCTTGGCGACCACCCGGCGCCCGGCTTCCTTCGAGAGACGTTCAGTCCGCCATGCCGAAAGACCGCGGTCTCCCGGGCGGGAGACTGAACTGTCTCCAGGGGGCGCCACCCATAGCAGGCTCTTTACTCCGCCCAGTAAATAGGTCATTTACATGTTAGCGTTGAGGTAAAGTGCTTCACTCCATCATACTCAACTCGGTGTCGTCGTGAAGTGAATTTTGAACCCCCGACCCCCCCCCCCCCCCCCCCCCCGCTTGCATTTAACCGGAACTTTCTCCTTCTCTCCTATGTGCCCTGCTACCTGGACTCTCTGCTCTCCCCCCTCCACAAAGGTAAGCCCTGTGCCCCAGTCTCTAGCATGACTATTTGTCTATTAATTGTTTGTTTGGCAGTCCGTACTCGTTCGACCCGTGACGGCTCGTCTTGACGAGCACGCCAGGTGAGTAATGTAGGTAGCAGGATCCGGTGATGTCATCACTGAATGGGGCGTGTCTTCTCTTCACCCAGCAGGTCTTGGGTCAACCTGTACTGCGTGCTTTCCAAGGGAGAGATCGGCTTCTACAAGGACGCCAAAAACACCGCCACACCTTACAACAGCGAGCCCATGCTCAACCTGAGCAGCTGCACCTGTGACGTCACCAACGGCTACAAGAAGAAGAAGAACGTCTTCACGCTCAAGTAAGGCCGGCCTCCGCTGCCGGTCACCAAAACCCAGCACCAAAACGCTTAGGGCGCCAAAACCGCCATGTTGGTTTTGCGTTCGACAGACCACCCTGGTGGCTTTGTCTCGTCACTGCAGTGAAATATCAGATTTTACAGACTTATTATTTTTAAATGATTAATGTTGCATTTCAGTACTACAGTAAAATCTCTTTTCAAAATGCCTTTCATGGCAATTGTTTTGACTAGTGATTTTGATAATCAATTACATTATTTTTTTTCCTCAGCTACATAATAATAAAAAGGAGTATGGCTTGATAGTCATGGTTATGGTTTCTGGTGAACGTCCATGCGATAAAGTGGCTGTAATCTGTAGGTCTTTCATTTGGGTGGAGGTGTGCTGCTCACCTCATTCTCTCTTTTTCAGAACGAAAGATGGGAGCGAGTTTCTGTTCCACGCGAAGGACGAGGTGAGATTATTGGCCATAAAATCATGTCTGCTCGCTCTGTGAACCTCGTTTGACACTGAGACTGCGGTGTGCGATCTCTGTGAACCCCATATGACACTGAGACTGCGGTGTGCGATCTCTGTGAACCCCATATGACACTGAGACTGCGGTGTGTGATCTCTGTGAACCCCATTTGACACTGAGACTGCGGTGTGCGATCTCTGTGAACCCCATTTGACACTGAGACTGCGGTGTGTGATCTCTGTGAATCTGTGAACCCCATTTGACACTGAGACTGCGGTGTGCGATCTCTGTGAACCCCATATGATACTGAGACTGCAGTGTGCGATCTCTGTGAACCCCATATGACACTGAGACTGCGGTGTGTGATCTCTGTGAACCCCATTTGACACTGAGACTGCGGTGTGCGATCTCTGTGAACCCCATATGACACTGAGACTGCGGTGTGCGATCTCTGTGAACCCCATTTGACACTGAGACTGTGGTGTGCGATCTCTGTGAACCCCATTTGACACTGAGACTGCGGTGTGCGATCTCTGTGAACCCCATTTGACACTGAGACTGCGGTGTGCGATCTCTGTGAACCCCATTTGACACTGAGACTGCGGTGTGTGATCTCTGTGAACCCCATTTGACACTGAGACTGCGGTGTGTGATCTCTGTGAACCCCATTTGAGACTGAGACTGCGGTGTGCGATCTCTGTGAACCCCATTTGACACTGAGACTGCGGTGTGCGATCTCTGTGAACCCCATTTGACACTGAGACTGCGGTGTGTGATCTCTGTGAACCCCATATGACACTGAGACTGCGGTGTGCGATCTCTGTGAACCCCATTTGACACTGAGACTGCGGTGTGCGATCTCTGTGAACCCCATTTGACACTGAGACTGTGGTGTGCGATCTCTGTAAACCCCATTTGACACTGAGACTGCGGTGTGCGATCTCTGTGAACCCCATATGACACTGAGACTGCGGTGTGCGATCTCTGTGAACCCGTTAGTGTTTGTATCTGTGTTTCTGTGTCTGGCTGGGAGGAGAGGGCTGACGGCCGTTCTCACGCGGACGTTTCCCCTCCGTTCTTGTCCTTACGCCTCCTCTGTCTCCTCGTCTTCCTCTCTCTCTGAACGACAGGACGACCTGAAGGGCTGGATCGCGAACATCACCGCCAGCATCTCCGAGCACGAGGAGATCGCGAAATGGGGTCAGCCTCAGCCCACTACCTCTTCCACCGACGAGGGCACGCGGCGGGACGGCAGCAAGGCCGAAAAGTCGGAAAAGGGGGAGCGGTCCGACCGGGGGGACAAGGCGGAGAAGGGGGACAGGTCGGAAAGGTCGGAGAAGGGGGAGAGGCCGGAGAAGGGAGGGAGAACAGACAAGCGCTCCAGCACGTCGGGGAAGAAGAAATGAGGGCGGAGTCACGTGTGGGGGGCGGGGTGGGGGTGTGGCTTACCGGAAGCCGGGATTTGTCCTGTCCGTCCGGCCCCACCCCCCACCCTCCCTCGATGTGGATCAATGCTGAAAATAACGTCGAAAAGGAAGCAGGGCAAACGTGCGGGATTACCGGGGAACACGTGCTCGCACGCCCGTCCCCTCCCTCTCTCTCTTTCTCTCTGTGGCTCCGAGGACTTGCTCCACACCAAGCACCAGCTCTCGTTGCGCCGCCACTCTCCGCTTCTGCCCCCGGGCAGTTAGAGCCCCCCCCTAGTGGTCGTGGCTGGACACTGCATCACAGCCAGGGTGGTAGGCTAAGACAGAAATACCCCGTACAAAAAGGTTGTTGTGACAGGAATTAAGTTAAAGTAGCTCATTAAGAATGTTTCCTTTCAAATGACCTGTATCTAAATGTACCTATTTAGCTTCCTGTCTGTCTATCTATCTATTTATATGTCTAGACATCATATCTTATAATCCCAAGCAACATTGAATGAAATGCCAAAATGTTTTAAAAAGCTGGCTTTTTTTCTTTTGGAAAATTCCTGTTTGTTGCCCCCTCTCTTCTTTTACCCTCTGCTCTATCTCGTCGTCACCCCCCATCCCCCCCTTGTAATTCCCTTGTTGCTTAGTAACTCCATATGAGGGCTCAGGCACTTCTGCACCTATTCCTCCGAGGTCCACAAGGCGCCATTTTGACTAGAGAGGGAATGGGACAGGAAGCTCGGGGCTTTCAAACAGGAAGGCCTGCAGTGTGAGCGAAGCAGCTGCGCGCGGTTCTCTCTGCCAGGTGTGGTGGGCTGGCACGAAGAAGGGTTTCAGTGCCACCTGGTCTTCCGGCATCCCGAGCCAAACTTGGGTCTGTGGTTGAGAAGAGCATTGTTAATGAGCAGAAGACAACCTCAACCCCCAGTATGGCTGCTGTCTCTTTGCTGGGGTACAGGATGGAGAGGGGTATCTCTGTCACCCCCTCAGAGGGGGTCCGCAGGTCAAGAGTGGTCCGTCTGTCCGTGTTACCCCATTTGTGTCACGTCTGATTTTCTCGAAGACCTCATTCTCAGAAGGATGAAAAGCATGTCTGAGTATCGCTGTTCACCTCGGCCAGGGTCTCATAGCTCAGGTTCTGTTTGATTATTCGTGTTCTCAGTTACTCTTAGTCTTCCAAACATGGCCGAAATCTCTCTGTAGTAAGGCGTCGCCTCCACTGGGAGAACAAGCGAGGTTTTAGGTTTTTTGCGGGACGGGGCTGTTCAGATGACCCCAGCATCTCACAGGAAACGCAAAGCATTGTGGGAGACCAGATAGCGCCCCTGACAGGTGTGGGCACAGATATCTTCGGGAGAGGCACATCCTGTTCCTCTGGGCTGGGTGGGGAAATGTCCCTCTTGCTGGATGGTTTTTACCGCAGTTTATCTCTGTTGATATGCAGCCACAATGAGGATAAGTGTGAGAAATGGTGCTTTATTGTGGATGTAGGTGATTGTTTCATAGCCAATAGCTTCTGTGTATTATGACTTGCGGTTGTTAGGTTGGCGCGTATGGCTTCTCACAAATAGCACAGCAGCACCGTGTGCGGCAGGCTTTTCACGGCCTGAAACTGTGTGCGACTAGTTTGCCTCTCTTTTACGACCGTTATTAAGGAACAAACCCTTTCAGCTTTCCCTTTATTGCCCTTTACCTCATTATGTCAGCTGGTGAACTGCTGGCAGAACATTCAGAGCTCACAGTGAGAACTACAGCAAAATAGGGGGAGGTTAACACCAAGGGTTAGCTCCATGGGTTAGCACCAAGGGTTAGCTCCATGGGTTAGCACCAAGGGTTAGCACCATGGGTTAGCGCCATGGGTTAGCATCGAGGCTTAGAACCATGGGTTAGCACCAAGGGTTAGCATCAAGGGTTAGCACCATGGGTTAGCACCAAGGGTTAGCATCAAGGCTTAGAATCATGGGTTAGCACCAAGGGTTAGCATCAAGGGTTAGCACCATGGGTTAGCACCAAGGGTTAGCATCAAGGCTTAGCACCATGGATTAGCACCAAGGGTTAGCGCCATGGGTTAGCATCAATGGTTGGCACCATGGGTTAGCACCATGGGTTAGCGCCAGGGGTTAGCACCAAGATTGGCGTCGTTCTAGAATGCAATGCAACTGTATGACTGCAAAGATGTACAAGAATAAAGATTTGGTTTTGACAAGGGGTGTGGAATATCTGGAATAATATCAAAGGGATTTGTGACATTTTACATACATAATAGATTTCTCAAGTGGATTGTAACTTTAGATTCTCTTAGTTCGGTCATGGAGTATGCATTCATAGACATAATTATGCGCAAAAGCTAAACTAATGCAAACTAACGCATGCAGGATATAAGGCTGTGGTCCTCACTGGCTTTTTTTGTACAAATTGTCATGTGAACATGTTGACATATATGGCACAATAATCCACCTGCACACAAGCTACATATGCGCTATATGCTGAGGGGAGGGTGAGACCACTTAAATGAGCTAGATTCACTGAGCTTAAACTGAAGGGCATGTAACATTGAATGGTTGGACTATACTGTAGTTTAGGCAGAAATTAGGTAGAACTTAGGCAGCAACGTGTTGCCCAGTGCTGGCTTTCTGTGTGATGTTCACTCTTTTTTTACCTTCCATGTGTTGGATGTTGATGTCTCTGTACAGCCTGTTAGGTTTTGAAAGGCAGAAATGTTTTATTCTGTTAAATGCAGTTTGGATTCTTACATGCCTAGGATTTTGCAGTAGCTAAAGGTCAAAGTTCAAAAAAAAGTATGCAACCGATGCTGAGGTTAAACATACTGGGAGGCGCTTTCTGTCTGCTGTGGATGCGACCTGTTTCTGCGAGTCACACAAAAAGGTTTTCACCGTTCAGGAGTTACATAGTGTAAGATCGTTGGCCCTGAAATTGCAGGACCATGGTAACGTTACTGGGCTGGCCTGAGAAGCGGTGCTCTCTCTTGCATCGTGCTTACGCACTGTGCTGCAAAGCGTGACCTCTCGCTGCCCATCCCGGGCCTGTGTGTGTCCAACCCCCACCCCAGTATGGAATGCCCATCTGTCTGCATCCGCAGCAGCATTCCATGTGCAAACCACCCGCCCCAGCATTCCGTGTGCAAACCACCCGCCCCAGCATTCCGTGTGCAAACCACCCGCCCCAGCATTCCGTGTGCAAACCACCCGCCAATTCAGGAGCGCTGAGGCACCCGCAGTTCTGCCCTGAAACACGTGGGGTCGCCAGCTACTTCTTTTCGCATCTCAGACCTCAGCTGAGCTCTCACAGGGCGGAGTCATAGGAAGACCTTTCGCATGCCACTTTTTATGCAGTCTTACTGGCGCCCTTTTGGCCAGCGGGAGTTGCTTAAGAGCGATGAAACGCGGATCCCTTCCCGTAACCTGGGTGACAAAGGCGGCAGTCACATCTCGCCCTTATGGAGGTACTGACCGCAGTCGCCGCTGGCATGGTCCGGGATTGATCCGCGCCCGTGAGGCTCACCCATGCACCGCAGCATGGTGCCTTAACCGAATGAGCCGTCCGACAGACTAACTCTTGGAACTTTCGATTTCATTCTTTTCTTTTCTCGAAAAAAGCTGCCTGACCATAAATAAGACATCACTTTTGGGTTTCGAACGGGATACCATTGTTTCCCACCATTCTTTACGAAAAACAGGGAAGAAAACACATGTCCATGTGGTTGGGCTTTTTAAACTGTTTTTTTTTTTTTTGTTTGTTTGGAAATAATGCTACCTTTTGCTTTTCTGATTTATATTGTCACTGGTACGAATTCTGATTTGTAAATGCAGTATTCTTTCGTATAGCTGATGTTATTCATTAGAACTACTTTGCTACGATTGCTGAAGAAGAAGAAGAAGCTAAAGGAAAACAATAATAGTTGGCAAAAGAATAGAGAATTTATGCAACTTTTCCTTTGCACTAAAATGCTACCCCATTGCACAGCACTAATTCCCTGGGAGCGGTGGTGCGGCAGGGTCTGTGTGAGGTGAAGGTTAGCTGTGAAGGTGTGGTCACCTGGGGCAGAAGCTCCATGTCCTCTCTGTGTCTCGGACCCCGTTGCGTACATTGTGCTTAGCGGCGCACGGTTAAGTCACTGAACTATCTCTTAGCCTCGTGCGCTTGGCTGGAACTGGAGTGAATCTAGCCGTTCCCTCTGTGGAAAATGTCGTTATCTGAAAACGTCTGTCTGTTGCAGTATTGTATTTATTGTTCCTTTTTTGTAACTAAGATTCACGTGTTAAACGCATTGCTTTCTCCAGCTGCTATGCCGGAGGAGATTGTTCTAAGCAGCACTTAATGACTTTAAGTGAGCGACACCCGGACCGCATGTGGGGATGTGTGGGGGTTAGTCCCTAGCAGCCTGTTGAGAGTGAAGCAGGTCTCTGGACCTCTTCCACTGCATCATCTTCCTCTCTGTCTTCCTCAGCATAAACTCAGCCTGTGATCTTCTCTCCGAAACACATACCAGTCAGAGGTTATGGCCGATCAAGAGAAAGCACAATTTTTATAAATACGTGACAGACACACGGGGAGCGTTTTTTACTTTTAAAACCATATACTCTCCAAGCAAAATCAACACGCAGAAGAGGCTGTACATGTGCAGTGTTGTTTGCACTGCGTCATTGTTTATTTTATTTAATTTTTGTATTTTTTATTTTTGTTAGGGGTAAGGTGAAAGTCCTCCACTGGCAGAGTGAAGGGTTGTAGAACATGCTCAGAGGGGCTGTGGACTTCATTTCCCATCAGCACCTCTGAACCGTTATGGCAGGCTGACCTCTCCACAGAACCCTATCCTACAGGAATAAGCCACACTTGTGTAGATAATCACCAAGTGCAGCCTGGGATGCACTTCCTTCCTTTTCCTGGAAAAGCCACTGTGCTCTGTCCTGAAACCGATATCAGCCTAGGTGTGTGGGAGTGTAGTTTCTTTCCTTTTGCCTTTTAATTTGTTCTAATATTATCCTGCGTTTATTCTGTGATGGGAGGTGTTCGCTGCGGTCGGCCGGCTAAATGAAGCCTCCAGCCTACAGCAGCTGTGTTCTTCTGGTGTTTCCTCTGAACTGGACCGGCCTTCGATATCCGTTCCTCTCCCCGGATAGACCCTACAGCACCACTGATCTTCAGTGAACTACTGATATTTTGCAAAGCTCAACAGCTTGCCAGTCTGTATAAAATGTAATTGCTTAAGATATTTTCTGTAAAGAAGAAAAAATAACTTTTTCATTTGTTTTCATTTTTCAGCTGTGATACCGAAGGGGAAGTTTGTGACTTTTAACAAATTTAATGATCGGATTACATAAAGGGGGGTGGGGGGGGGGGGATTTGTAAAAAATATATATATAAAGAGGACAAAATTCAGGACAAAAGGTTGCATGAATTATTAGGGAGACCCTACTATGAAACTGCTGTGCATGTTTTTAACAGTCCAACCCCTCGCTATACAATCACTGTACAATACTGGGGTGACACCTGTAAGTACATGGAAATAATGAATGAATGAATAATTATGTAAAAATAGATCAAACTTAAGATCATTGCCTCTGTACAGTTATCTCTGTGAATTGACAAATACAAGTTGTGATATGTCAGAAGCCACAGGTTGTTGTTTGTTAAATCAGAGACACTTTTGCTATTGCCATGTTAAATGGATGGTAAATGGGCTGCATTTATATAGCGCTTTTATCCAAAGCGCTTTACAATTGATCCCTTTCATTCACCCATTCACACACGCACTCACACACCAACGGTGAAAGGCTGCCATGCAAGGTACCAATCAGCTCGTTGGGAGCAATTAGGGGTTAGGTGTCTTGCCCAGGGATGCTTCGACACGCCCAGGGCGGGGGATCGAACCGGCAACCCTCTGACTGCCAGACAACCGCTCTTATCGAATATGAGCCGTGACCATTAAAAACTGCAACATTTCACTCATCGCAACAACACTAACAAATGGGGGCAGAGCCAGCCCTAGGATTTTAGGATTTTGGTGGCCCTGAACAATTCTGTCGGATGAGTTCGACGGGGGGTGGGGGGGTGGGATGGGGGGGTGTTGGATTCTGTCGAGCAGGGGGGGGTTCTCTTGGTAAAATCCTTCTTACATTACACTGTTATGAAGTGTTCTGTTGGCATTACATTTTAAATTTAGACCGCTAGTTCCGCGATGAATAACGTAATTACGAAAATAACGTTATTTACCTTAGATAAATTGGATCGTGTGGGCCCCCCCCTCGTGGTCGTGTGGCCCCCCCTGGCGGTTGTGGCCCTGAACAACTGCCTTGTAAGAGCAAGCAGTCCCTTGGCAAACCCTTGAGGGATGCAGAAAGAACGGCCAAAAATCCCAAAGCCTAAAGACCTCTCCTCTCTGGGGTTTGGCTGACCTTACAGCTGCAACAAAAACAAATCATGGACTGTGCTCTGAGCAGGCAGAACCCCAGGGCCAGATTTAATAAGACAATATTTGCAGAGCAAAATCATTTTCCAAAAAAAAATGAATAAATAAAATAAATTATTAAACAAACCAGGGCCAGACTGATCTGAATTATACAATCAATTAAATTAAATACCCCCAGTTGCAATTCTGAATACAAAACAATATTTCTTTCTTACAAAATGCAGGTTACAAGGTGACAAGAAATGGCTACAGAGCAAAGTCCTGTATCCTTTCAATAAAACAATATCATTTCCATATTCTATCTGAAAAATGAACGAGAAGCGATTAGTAAAAACAATTGGCAACTGTACATTTCTGGGACACAGTGCACAGAACCTGGGACAGTGCACAGATTTTACCATTTCTATTTATGTAGGCCACTCTGAAAAGCTACAGGAGGAAGACAATCTGAAGTTCTACTGGGTTCTGGGTTTGAACTAACTAATTTTGAACCAGAAATGTCTCACAGATAAGCATAACATTTGCGGTAATGTGTGGATAGTGAAAAATACGAGTTTTGACCCATGTCAACAGATTAGTAAATCTGTTTACTTTCGAAAAGCTGTCAGAATCCTTTACTAAAACTGGCCCTCATTATTTACAGGATATGAATTTATAGTGGTGGACAGTGTCATACAGTATACCTGCAGTACTCCATAGTAAACCAAGGGGAACAGGCTCAACAATGTCTGAACAATTAAACTTTGTTAGCTTTAAATCAGCTAATGCCCATTAGATATTACGAATTTGTAAATCCAGCATAATGTTTTAATTGATAGTGTGGGCTGTTGAAGACTATACGAAGTTTTGAAAAGTAGAACTAAAGCAGGAATTAAATCAATTAAATCACGTGATTGTGCTGTAATTCTACCTGTTTGCCACTCTGATTAACTACGAGGTACACATTCATTGACATACTTGTGCTAACAAAAGTGGAATCGTTAATATTGTATAAATTAACAGCCATTGTCATTATGATTGATGTAAGATCACATTTACCAATGTAAAAGGTAAAAAGGTTATTTCCTTTTCACCAATATATACTAAATAATAATAAAATAATTGAAACCAATAATACAATTAACAGGGGAACGAGCAGGACACAAAACAGAAGTGCCGCCATCTGGTGGTCCAACAAGGAAAAACAGACAGAAACACAGAACCATGACACTTAGGCAAATTACCTTCTGAACAAATAGATAGTAGACTTAAAATAGCATTGCCACAAAAGAGAATACGCAGAAATATTTACAAGTTATTACAGGATTATTAATTTTCTTCTGAAAAAAAAACATTTGACCATTTATAATACAATTAAGAGGTTTGATTATTCATTATGTGTTAAAATTCATTATGTCAAGTGCTTCCTTTAAGGCAGTGGTGTCAAACTCGTGCCATGGAGGGCCGTGTGTATGCAGGTTTTCATTCCAACCAATTAATGCTGCCTTAATTGAGTCCAATTACTCATTCAGCCATATGCGTTTAACTGCATTGAAGCACAGAATATAAGAAAATTTTTATTTAGACAATGCGGGTCACCATAGACGTCGGGTCACCATTGTGCACAAACTTGCATCCCTAATTCAGCAAATAATTTAACTAATTATATAATCAAGATCTGAGGCTGGAATGAAAACCTGCATACACACGGCCCTCCATGGCACGAGTTTGACACCACTGCTCTACACTATTATATATATATATATATACACACAGAGAGACTATTACAGGCCTACTACAGTAAGTATATAATATATGTATGTCATTGCTGGCAGTGGGTGTGGAAACAGTATGCGGGGGGGTGGGGTAGGGGGGGGGACAGAAATATTTGTGCCCAGTAATTGTGGGGGGTTTGCAGTGGGGCGATGGAAAATAGGGGGTCTGAGGAGGCATGGCCCCCGGGAGGAAAATTTCGTGAAAATCACCCAAAAAAAAAACAAAAAAGAAAAACCTTTAAAGGTTGATAAAAATGAGACTTGTTCATCCAGGTGATATCTTCTATGGAAAGACAGAAATATATGGGTAAATGTCATTAAAATCAAATAGAATTGGACTCCTAAACTGTCAGATCTCTCTCTCTAGCTGTCTTTCATAAAATCTCACACTCCACAACTAAGCATGACAGCTTGAACACACGTTGTCACACTTGATGAACCCATCCCGATACTGTTGGTCATACAGTGTAGCAAACAACAGAAAAACACAAAAACTTCTGAAAGGCTAGACACCATGGAATCAGAAAATGGTTTAGCATTTTTAAAATCAATTTTACGAAGGTAGGTTTGTAAGCACAAAAAGCACGTTTTTATTTAATTTTATTAGACATCCTTCACAACTGAATAGTATTGCAATCATCAAAACTTGCCAAGTACAAAATGAATTTGTGGCAAACAAGCCTGCCACGGGCCACCGAAGTGGCTTTCCAAGGGGTCCTCCAGCACAGAGACACAGGGAGATGATGTTCAAACAGTCCACGTTTATTTTCAAGGGTGGCAAGATGGTACAGCCAAAGAGCAGATGTTAACTTGTCATGACAGAGGCTCTCCCTTGTGTGAGTGGGGATGGCAGATTTAACCTGTGCGCAGTGATTACCTCACTACGCACAGGTGCAGCCACTCCTGTTCCCGGGTCCAATTAGCCTGGCCAATTATCTAATTCTTAACCAATTATCCAATTGGCCAGGTCTAATTAGCTTGACCCAGGGCAGGTATGGCTGCTTAAACCAGCCATCCCCACAGAATTGTTTTAAGAAGTTACATTTCTTTTGATATAAGGGTGAGAAGGAAAAGATTAACTACATTTTGTGCTATGCAAAAGGCCATTGTTACCTCTCGCAAGTGAAGACAGCTGCTCTCATGTCTGTCTCGAGAAGGAGAATTTTTCTTTCCTGCTTACCAATTTGTCATCAGCCACTGTACACATGAGAAGGGCTACTCTGATCTTATTGGCTAGCTGGTGAGATGGAATGCAACCCAGCCCCCAAAACCAATCCTCTTATCATTTACTAAATTCACCAAGAATTTTATTTATTTATTGTGCTATTGATCGAGGACATTATACAAATGCTACAAAATGAAGAAAAAATATTCTTAGTTGATTTATTAATTTTAAGGCCCTCATTTGAGAGTCCTTTTTAAGAGGTAAGATCAATTATTTTTTAAATATTTTTTTTCTTATGATTTGTCAGTTTTTCATACATGGCCACTAACAAGAAGGCTACGGGTTTATGTTTAATACTAGGGAATTTGATATATTGGAAAATTGAATAAGTGATCATTGTGAAAATATGTTGTATATGTCAAATGTGAACATATGTAATCCAAAATATGGAGTTTTATGCAGACATTACAGAATATATTTTTCAATGGCAGTATGCAGGTCTATGAGAGGATACTGATTACCTGACGTAGCAATAATTATATGATACATTTGTACTGAAGCCGTTAAATATATAAAACATAATCCTGGCAACCCTTGAATTGCAAGCAGTGGTGTAGGGGAAAGCCTTGGTTTCCTTCAACCTCACAGACACGTTTGCGTCCCCAGCGGTATGGCATCAGGATTTAAATCACGCTTCCAACAATGCTAACGGATGGCTCTGATTCCGGACGTGGGCTGTTGCTTTGCATTGTCTGTCAATGTGAAATACTCAGCAACCGACTAGTCTATCTCATGCATTGTCTCAGGAAGTGCTATTTAAAATTGCATTTGTTTTGTAAAGCACGGTCCCTTGGCTTTAACTCATTGTGGTTTATTTGTGTTTTCAGCCAAATGTTCTTCCTTAAACATATTTTACAGCAGTGATTCCCAAACTGGTTTTCGTTTTAATCACAATTTCATCACCAGAATTTTAACAAACTGTTATTTTTTCTTAATTACGTGCGTTTCATGTTTAGAGGGATTATTCACCCTCTTACGCCACATTATGAAATGGCTATGAATGCCTTAAATAATAAAATTCCCATGTTCATATTGTGCTTAGAGTTGGGAACCACTGCTTTACAATAACGGCACGCCTCGATTAGTGAACGGCTTCAGTTAAAATATACTGCACTGGCTTTGATGATAACAGAGGCTATTGAGCACCTTAGTTCTGTGTAAGACTACATGATCTCAGTTCATCTGAACAATCAGCTAAAAATATCAAATAATCGATCTGTATTTATTACACGTTAGTTAGTTACACAATCGCGTACGATTCTGTGCAAATTTGTTTTAAAAGAGGAAGTCCTTTTGCAATATGCAAGGAATGACTACTGAATTCTATAACATACAGTCTATGGGAATGACGGAATGACGGACCACCCACTAACAGGAAATGCCAGTCTTAGCTATATTAATTGACAAATGAAAGAACCAGTGAAATGACAGAAACCTTTGCCTGAAGACCAATCAAGAACAAAAAGGAAGCCGTTTAAAAACGAATGTTTCCGGAAGTGGCAAGCCGGAGATGTGAAATGTAGATAATGCACAGCGTGTATAAAGTTTAATATTTTGTCACTGTCCCGACCACCATGGGCTTTTATCGATTTAATATTTAGGAATATATGTGAGGATAATGAACATTGCTTAAGGCATGGCTAACGTGGCAAGGACTGGAGAAATTATTCATCTAAATGTGGGAGGGAAAAGGTAACTTGACTAGCTGTATAAACCTCGATTTGTTACTGGAGCTAGCTAACTGCTAATTTAGCGTTCGTGACTTCTAGCAACATGCTATTTCTTTCAGGTATTATTTCAGTTGGCATTAGTCATTTTTCAGCTGTAGAGTACTTCATTTTGGAGACTAGCACAGTCTAGAGCGGCAGTTGGCAAAATGAAGCCTGTGTGTTATAGCTTGCTAGCTAACTTGGATAAACACAGTGTAAATAAGTTACTTACTTTTCAGGATAAGACCTGGCAGCGTTAGCTAGCTAACATTCTGATTAGATTAGTTATTGGTTATTAGTCTAGTCTAGTTCTCGACTTTTAAAACAAGACGTGATAAAGTTCGCTCATTTTAACTACGTGAAAGTTCTCAAATTGTCTACAACGGGGTGGGGTTGTAGATTGTTTGCTAGCTAACGTTAGTCTGGAAACGACCTGGCCAGCTAGTTATTCCAGCATGCCATGTAACGTCAGGTTAGTGAACGTTAACTGGTAGATGCTGTCCCTTAGCTTGTTTCCGCCCAATTTGGCATCTGCTGCTCGTCATAAATTTTTCAGCCTTCATATTATAACATTGTGTATTTGTCTCGAAGTACTTTTATTTTAAGTTTTTTCTAGGAGTTGTTTTTTAACCCTTGTTTTCAGTTTGGATCAAACTAGCCCGTTTTAACTTTTAGTGAACGAGGAATAACACACTTGAAACATGTATTTCATAATCAGTGACTGAACTAATATAAGTTGTTTTTTCTTGGTTCTTGTTTTGTCTTTGTTGTTTATTATCTGTATTAGCCTTGTCTTTCTATGTGTATGGTTTATTTGAATATTAGATCAAGATGAACCGTAATTTTAAATGTCAGCTAAAAACTGGAAATATCAATAACCTACTGCATGAAAACATTCCTTCATTTTAATTTTTTGCAAATAAACATGATTATCTTTTTCATTAAAATGAATAACACTTTAATTATTAAATGTGTTATAGCAGAGGTAAACCATATATATTGTTTATATTGTCTTGGATCGAGAGACATTGTATAGAGGATTTTTGCAAAGATTTTATTTCTGTATTGCTTTAAATTCTGAATAATGTCCTTGGTATAGTCAGCCCAGGCAAACAGTTTACAGCTGCTAATAAGTAATCACAAGGGTTAAATATCAGATACAGACAGTAAGCTTATTATCTTCAATCAGTTATTAATTTCAGAGAATATAATATTTATGTATTTTTCAATACTTAGCCTAAATGCATGGTTCTGTAACATCTCTGGATTGGCTTTGACTGATTCCTGATTTAGACTCTGCGTTTGAAACTGAAATGGTAACATGTAAATGATTCATTTAAAAAGACGGGTTGAATTATTTACAGTCAGAATGTGGGCCCATGTGGTAGATCTTCATGAGCCCCAAGACTAATTATGGGTTACCGAATCATTATTCAGTTATTTTCACAGGGTTGTGATTCATAACACTAGCCATTCCCATTTGAATTGTCCACAGTGGGCCAGTTTTACAATATTAGCTGTATTGAATTTAATTCCATTTTGAGAGACATGTTCTGTCTGTCCTATAAATGGCCGGGAAATGGTCTGTAAAATATTAATATGTATGCTTTAATATTAATTTTTCAGGTTCAGTACATCAAGGCAGACTCTGACATGGGTTCCAGATTCCTTTTTCTCAAGGTAGGTGTTTGTGTTTGTGTTTGTTCCATTTACTGTTTGCCTTGGGTCTAGAATTACACCAGGAGTGGAGTGGAGCGAAGGCGACACAATGTTTTTCTACGCTCTATGGTCATTATTTAGCCTATACCAAAGGCGTTCTATGGTTCTGCGGTCCACCAGTGTGTTCTTTTGGGCTGCTCAGAAGCTGCCTTTAGAATCATGATTAACCATGCTTGCATATTATTGACAATGAAATAGGATTTTCAGACATAGTTAGTCACATTTTTGAAGTCATGTTAATTTGTGTCATTGTTAACATCACATTTGCTGCTAGCATTTTTGAAACAGCTAAATGTACCTTTTCTCTAGTATTTTTAATGAACAAAACTATTTATCTCGAAGGGTAGTCTATTTTCTGTAGTTTCATGTTTTTTTTTCCACAGTGAAGGAACTAGTTCTTTGTGAAACCACTCTTTCAAAGTCGATTAGCCCTGTTATTGACAAGGTTCAGTGCATCGGCAAAGACTGTTGGGGTGGGCCTTTGGCTTTTCCAGGCCAATGGAAACAGCGATATTTACATCTGACCACCTCTGTTCACTTGGTGATAAAAGATTAGAACGTATATAAATGGTAATGCCTGTATTGGCGAATATAGGAAACATAATTTGCATAGCTTTCCCTGAGAATAGAAAAGGGGTTAGTGCCCTGATATCTGCATTAATTAAAAGGGCTACAGAATAATTTCCCCCCCTATTTTCACTTGTTCAATGTCTCAACATTTTATCATCCAAAAAAGGCTGGATATCTGTCCTTTTTTCTTTCTTACGGGAAATGTCTGGTGTAACCAAGGGGCTTTTGGTTCTCAAGCAGAGCATCAGATGTAACATCGCCTCCTGCTGTGTGGCTCAGTGTAAACGATCATACTGTTTTATTGTGTACTTGTAAATGATCTCTGTTGATCTTGTTTTTTTTTTGCGCACCAGCCTTCTAAGTGGCCGGATTTCCACACTGAAGGATGAAACGGGAGCCGTAAGTTGCTGAATCAAAATCTGGAAAATTCAAATATGATCCTACAATTTTTATTTATTCACTTTTCAGCTTTCAGTTTTGTAAGTACAGTTGACATTGTTATGGTCTTGGGCCTGTTCTGAGAATATTTGCCGCTTCTTTTTTCACCTTTTGTCTACCCCAGATTTTCATAGATCGAGATCCGACGCTTTTCACCCCGATCCTCAACTTCCTTCGCACCAAAGAACTGCACCCCAGGTACGTCTGCGCCAGTGTTGCGTTACAAAATAACGTATAAATGTGTGGGTTCTGTGTTCTGTGCCCTGGTGGAGCCCAGCATAGCAGTAGCACTGCTTTAATGAGGTTAACTGCCTGCATCCCCGCATTTCTGAACCATGGCTTTGGTCATGAGTTTGTGGTCGGGTCTTGGACCGTGTCCTTGTGATCAGTAATGATTGGCTGCTATTTCATTGCGTTGTAGAGGAGCCGTAAGTGAGGAGCCTCAGGACCCCACATTAAATCATTTGACACTCCGTTTACAGTCAGTCTGCTTTAGCCCCACTCACAGCCGGTTTGTGACTCCACTAAATTTATCTCCCTGAACAGGTCTGTCAATGTGCACCTGCTGATGCACGAAGCTGAGTTCTATGGCATCGCTCCATTAGGTACGGCCTGGTTGCTCACCCGCCGCGCGAGACACAAGACTGGGGAGGGACGGAGGGGAGGGGCCATTTCATGCCTTGGGGCTGAAGTATGTGAGGGACAGGGTGCTGGGTGGCTCATCCTGTTAAGGCTCTGTTCTGGTTAAGGCAGTGTTGTAGTTAAGGCTCTGTGGTAGTTAAGGCTCTGTTCTGGTTAAGGTACTGTTCTGGTTAAGACACTGTTGTAGTTAAGGCACTGTTCTGGTTAAGGCAGTGTTGTAGTTAAGGCACTGTTCTGGTTAAGGCAGTGTTGTAGTTAAGGCACTGTTCTGGTTAAGGCAGTGTTGTAGTTAAGGCACTGTTCTGGTTAAGGCAGTGTTGTAGTTAAGGCACTGTTCTGGTTAAGGCAGTGTTGTAGTTAAGACACTTCTGGTTAAGGCACTGTTCTGGTTAAGGCTCTGTGGTAGTTAAGGCACTGTTGTAGTTAAGGTACTGTTCTGGTTAAGGCACTGTGGTAGTTAAGACACTGTTGTAGTTAAGGCACTGTTCTGGTTAAGGCAGTGTTGTAGTTAAGGCACTGTTGTAGTTAAGGCTATGTGGTAGTTAAGGCACTGTTGTAGTTAAGGCACTGTTCTGGTTAAGGCACTGTTCTGGTTAAGACACTGTTGTAGTTAAGGCACTGTTCATGGATGAGCCTCACAGCCTGATGTAAAATCTGGACCGTGCTTGTGCTTACTGTGGACGGCAGCCCTTCAGGGGTTCGCCCAGGAGAGGGAGGCTGTGTGTGAAGACTCCTCCTCCCCCTCACGTCTGTGTGAGTCTGACTTGTTGACTGGTGTGATGAGGAGCTGCAGCTGAAATCATGTGCGTCTCAGAAGAATGGATGCCTGTCTTCACCCCAGCCGAATCAGCGCATGATCAGCCTTGCAGCTTAGAGTATGTCTGTGCGTTCTGCTCTGGATGAAGGCATTTAAAAGTGTGTTGTTGCACTGCCTTGGTTTGGGGGCAACGGTTGTTCTACCAGCCATGTGTCGTTCTACACTTTAATCAGTGTAGATGTTTCATTGATCCTCGGCTTTCACTGTGAAAGTTTGAGAGGGTCCGCCCCCTGCTGGTAAGCCCTAAACCATGCGGGTAAAAAGTGTCTCCGTCCTTTACTTCTGCAGTTCGGAAGCTGCAGCTCTGTGATGAACTTGACCGCTCCTCCTGTGGGTCCGTCCTCTTCAACGGTTACCTCCCCCCGCCAGGTGAGCCGCCAGACACCGCGTCAGTAATCCAGCAGCGCGTCCACATGCCGTCTGTACTGCAGGCTATCTGTATATCACCTATGCTGAATGAAGAAAGCTATCATTTAGCACCCAGGCTATCTGTACATCGTCTACGCTGAATGAAGAAAGCCATCATTTAGCAATCAGGCGATGTGTAGATCATCTACGCTGAATGGAGAAGGTGCTCATTGAGATGCTGATGTGTATGGGATCTGTGCTCTGTGGAGAAAGCGATCCGTAACCTGTGCCAGCCCGTCCGCGTGTGATGTGAATCGCCGAGCGAGGCTGCAGGTGTCGGTCGTGCGAATGGCTGAGAGCGCAGCGAAGCGTGTCTGCGTTTGCTGCGTTGTGCTCCGTCATGTCGTGTGGTGCTAACGCGCCGATGGAGCCGCGCTGGGGCTGGCAGGTGGAGTCCGCCGGGTCGAAGGGTGCGCTCTAACGCCCCCCTGTGGCCCTACAGTCTACCCGCAGAAGAAGAGGAACCGGCACAGCGTCCCGGGGCCGCAGTACATGACCGGGCGCTCGGGCCCCATGGAGAGGGCGCCGGTGAGGCGGAGCAACACCATGCCACCCAACCTGGGCAACGCTGGCATCCTGGGCAAAGTGCTGGTGGAGGAAAGGCCCTCTGGTAAGGACAGCCCTTACCCTGGGGCATCTAGAGTACTACAGCCCTTACCCTGGGGCATCTAGAGTACTACAGCCCTTATCCTGGGGCATCTAGAGTACTACAGCCCTTACCCTGGGGCATCTAGAGTACTACAGCCCTTACCCTGGGGCATCTAGAGTACTACAGCCCTTACCCTGGGGCATCTAGAGTATTACAGCCCTTACCCTGGGGTATCTAGAGTACTACAGCCCTTACCCTGGGGCATCTAGAGTACTACAGCCCTTACCCTGGGGCATATCCAGCTGTGCTTCTGTGATAGCTTGCTGATAATACGATGCCTGTTTTCCTCTTCCCAGGGCAAGCGGGTGATCCAGGTATGGTCCGCATCATATGCGGTCACCACAACTGGATCGCCGTGGCCTACGCCCAGTTTGTGGTCTGCTACAGGTGAGGAACCGGGCCGCCGCTCTGCTCTGCCGTCCCTGCGTTGGTAAAGACAGGGTGAGCTGCTCGTTGAGTCTGTCACTGCCGCAGTGCCTATCGGAGATTGCCCGGTGTGGTTGTGGTTTCTCCTTGCGTTGGTAAAGACAGGGTGAGCTGCTCGTTGAGTCAGGCATTGCCGCAGTGACAATCAGAGATTGCCCGGTGTGGTTGTGGTTTTGCCCTGCGTTGGTAAAGACAGGGTGAGCTGCTCGTTGAGTCTGTCACTGCGGCAGTGCCTATTGGAGATTGCCCGGTGTGGTTGTGGTTTTGGGCATGGTGCTCTGCCCAAAGCAGTGCTGTAGTGCAGGGGTGGGCAAGTTCAGTCCTGACTGGCGTGTGTATGCAGTTTTTCATTTCCACAAATTGCCCTGGCTAAATGAGCCGATTGGCTGTATATGCCAACTTGTAGATAAGATCACAGTAAAATGTTTCTTATCAGGACTCAGGAGACTCAGTTTTCGGCTGTCGTTCATGCGCTTATCAAGAAGTGTAGCTAAAATGTCAGACGGCGTAATCGTTTGGGCTAATTAAGTAATTAAGGCTAGAAACGGGTACAGCCTTCATTGGCCAACTCTGCTATAGAGACATTAAATAGTAGAGCAGGGTAATAATGATCGAAAAGACTTTCTGACAGACAGACAGACAGACAGACATACTTCCTGACATACAGACAGACAGACAGACAGACAGACACACTTCCTGATAGGCAGACATACTTCCTGACTGACAGACAGACGGACACACTTCCTGACAGACAGGCAGACATACTTCCTGACATACAGACAGACAGACAGACAGACAGACAGACTTCCTGACAGACAGGTAGACCCATTTCCTGATATACAGACAGACTGACAGACAGACACACTTCCTGACAGACAGGCAGACCCACTTCCTGACAGACAGACAGACTGACAGACAGACTTCCTGACAGACAGACTCACTTCCTGACATACAGACAGACTGACAGACAGACGCACTTCCTGACAGACAGACACACTTCCTGACAGACAGACAGACTGACAGACGGACAGACTCACTTCCTGAAATACAGACAGACGGACAGACACACTTCCTGACAGACAGACAGATTGACAGACAAACGGCCTGTCCTGCTGCATTGCTGCTGTAACATATCTGAGAGGACCGCTGTCCTTCTGTCTGTCCCGGTTGCCAGGGTGAAGGAGTCCTCGGGCTGGCAGCAGGTCTTCACCAGCCCGCGGCTGGACTGGGTGATCGACAGGGTGGCGCTCAACGCCAAGGTGATGGGGGGCTCCCTGGGGGACAACGACAAGATGGTGGCGGTGGCCTCGGGCACGGAGATCATCCTGTGGGCCATCTGCCCCGACGGCAACGGCAGCGAAATCGGTGAGTGCGACCGGTGAAGGTCCCGCATATCAAGCGTAGCATCGGCAGCTAGCATCATACGCTAAATTTAATGCTTATCATCCAGCGTAAGGTCAGCTGAATGCATCGACAGCTAGCGTCGTACGCTAAATTTAATGCTTATCATCCAGCGTAAGGTCAGCTGAATGCATCGACAGCTAGCGTCGTACGCTAAATTTAATGCTTATCATCCAGCGTAAGGTCAGCTGAATGCATCGACAGCTAGCGTCGTACGCTAAATTTAATGCTTATCGACCAGCGTAAGGTCAGCTGAATGCATCGACAGCTAGCGTCGTACGCTAAATTTAATGCTTATCGACCAGCGTAAGGTCAGCTGAATGCATCGACAGCTAGCGTCGTGAGCTAAATTTAATGCTTATCGACCAGTCTTTGAGTAAATATGGAATATTCATTATTTGTAATGTGAAACTTTTTAAATGATATATATTTACTGAGGACGGTTAAGAGGGTAAAATTGGTAAATTTCAAGAATTACGATTGTGGTTGGAAGTAAAAAGGCATCGATGGGGGACCCCAGGACCAGGGTTGGGAACCCCTATATCGGCGAGGAGGTGGAAGCTAGTTTATTCTGCTGTGTGCTTCTTTGAGTGACACCATTGTGGTTCCCAGGCGTCTTCAGTCTGAACGTCCCTGTAGAAGCTCTCTTCTTCGTCGGCAACCAGCTGATCGCCACCAGCCACACAGGAAAAGTGGGCGTGTGGAACGCTGTGACCAAACACTGGCAGGTGAGGCTGTCTTTACTGCAGCTCCCCTCGTGGCTAGGAAGACCGATAAATCAGTGACAGATTGCAGGGGGGTGGAGAATTTGACTGTTTCAGACACGTGGGAAAATGTATTGATGTGCTGTTTTTTGTGGTTTTCTTTAGCTACGATATAGGCTAGTCAGTGATGGTAGAACGGGGCATCGTGAAGCAAAAAAAAAAATGGCCAGAACTTTTATAAAGCTTTTACTGACTAAGTGATTGAACAAATTCTTGCGCTTTGCTGTGAAGAGAAAAGTCTTCTGATTGGTTCAAACTAAAGGTGCACAATATGGAAATTCTGTGGCTAATATCAATAACCGACATTTGACTGTTGGTCATTAATCTTATGGGCCAATAGTGATTACTATTTAAGCTAATATTGGCCGATACCAATATGACTTCAATATTATTTGCATCTCTTGTTTAAGCAAATGATGGACAACTCCTTATAGCCCCTCCCATTACAGAGTTCATGAAGCCTTGCTCTCCCATCACTGGTTGACTGTTGAGAACCTTGGGAGGCTGTGTTCTGCCTGGATTAATGTCCTTATTTGGACTTCCTGTTTCCTCCCTGCTGCCAGAACCAGGATGTGGTTCCCATTAACAGCTACGACACGGCCGGGTCCTTCCTGCTGCTCGGGTGCAATAACGGCTCCATATACTACATCGGTGAGTACCTGAGTGAAGGTGCTTCTCAGCTGGGCTCCTGCAGGGGCGGATGCTTTACTGCAGTGTGTGCTGATTGACCTCAGCTTCTGAGATTCATGAATTTAGTTCCCAGCCATCTTGGGTCTGTTGCCTTTTAAGTGCATGGGTTTTACAGCGGTGTGTGCTGATTGACCCCAGCTTCTGAGATTCATGAATCCAGTTCACAGCCATCTTGGTTCTGTTGCCTTTTAAATGGGTTTCACTGCAGTGTTTGCGCCTTCACTCCAGCTACCTTCACTTGTAAATCTAGTTGACCGACATCTTGGATGCCTTTCAGGTTTATATAATGTTGCAGGTGGTGCCGTTTCCTCATGTTCTTATCATACGTCTGCATTGCTTGTTCTATACCTTTTTAGGGCTTTCAAGTTATAAACACATATATACGGTCACCGGCCACTTTATTAAGTACACATTGCTAGTACCGGGTTGGCTTCTGCTTCTGTAGCCCATCTACTTCAAGGTTCGACATGTTGTGCGTTCAGAGATGCTCTTCTGTATACCTCGGTTGTAAAGAGTGGTTATTTGAGTTACTGTTGCCTAGGGCTGGGCGATATGGACAAAATCAAATTTTTTGACAAAATACCTCGATATCGATATTGTGATGATATTGTGGGGATGACTATTGGTACTTTCACAAAATTACACAATGAGATTTTTGATAAATAATCATCAGTAATGCCTATGTAATAACTAAGTGGGTAAAGGCAAATAATAGAACAACTAGGACAGTCAGGTAAGTTCAGAAAATTACATCACTTTACTGTAATGCTGCCTTTAAAACCAGGTGAAGACAACACTTACGCCATATCACGATGTACAAACTCCCAGACGATATGTAGTCTCATATCACGATATTGATATAATATGGATATATTGCCCAGCCCTACTGTTGCCTTTCTATCAGCTCGAACCAATCTGGGCTTTCTCCTCAGACCTCTGCCATCAACAAGGCATTTTCGCCGAGAGAACTGCCGCTCACTGGATATTTTCTCTCTTTCGGACCATTCTCTGTAAACCCTAGAGATGGTTGTGTGTGAAAATCCCAGTCGATCAGCAGTTTCTGAAATAGTCAAACCAGCCCGTCTGGCACCAACACCCATGCCACGTTCAAAATCACTTAAATCACCTTTCTTCCCCATTCTGATGCTTGGTTTGAACTTCAGCAGATCGTCTTGACCATGTCTACATGCCTAAATGCATTGAGTTACTGCCACGTGATTGGCTGATTAGATATTTGCGTTAACGTGCAGTTGAACAGGTGTACTTAATAAAGTGGCCAGTGAGTATACATTTAGCATATGAACAATATTCCACCTCAGTGCTGAGGAACTTATTAAGGACCATAAAATTGGGTCAGGCCGCTAAGCACATAAAAGGCTTTCATGTCCTGACCTGAACCAGGGTGTATGTGAGGTTGTGCCTGCTGTTGTCACTGTGATGTCATTCTGCTCTGACCTTGTGATCACACCATGGCCACTCCCCTTGCCCCAGTGTCTGTACCATCCCACATTTCCTCTCTGGGTTCTTTAGCTGAGCAAGTAGCCCACTTGAATGTGGAACTGATGCATTTTAGACTTTGTTGCAGTGCTCATTCAACGGTTGAGACACCTAAAAGGTGGTCCTACATGAACAGAGTAGAGCTCGGGAACAGCATTACTGGTTTCCACAGCTCTGGGTTTACTCTGGGAACCCTCCAGCCGTTGTAAAGGAGTGGTCCGTTTTTTTCCCCAGACGTACAGAAGTTCCCGTTGAGGATGAAGGACAATGACCTCCTGGTGACAGAGCTGTACCGAGACCCCTCTGAAGATGCCATCACTGCCCTCAGCGTCTACCTCACGCCCAAAACAAGTATGGATGCCCTGCTCTCGCTTTTTAGAGGCCCTACCCTCCCTCTTTAGGGACATTCTCAGGACTCTTCCCCTGAAAAGATTTAACGGTTTATCTTGTAACTATAAGTCTTATTGTACCACTTAGTGTACTGTGTGTTCATACAGAAACTGACATAATGAGAAATATCTCTTGCAAATCATACAGTTTTCCATGCAATCTCATACAAACCCCAGTGAAATGCTTTGCTGGTAAGATGGATGGGGGAAATGACATCAGATAGAACAGATCAGACTCTTTGATAGAGAAGGTAGTGTGTGCTCCTGTGTGTTCCTGGTTGGGTTTGATTGATAGAGATCGTAGCGTGCGCTCCTGTGTGTTCCTGGTTGGGTTTTATAGAGAAGGTAGCGTGTGCTCCTGTGTGTTCCTGGTTGGGTTTGATAGAGAAGGTAGTGTGTGCTCCTGTGTGTTCCTGGTTGGGTTTGATAGAGAAGGTAGTGTGCGCTCCTGTGCGTTCCTGGTTGGGTTTGATTGATAGAGTAGGTAGCGTGTGCTCCTGTGTGTTCCTGGTTGGGTTTGATAGAGAAGGGAGTGTGCGCTCCTGTGTGTTCCTGGTTGGGTTTTATAGAGAAGGTAGCGTGTGCTCCTGTGTGTTCCTGGTTGGGTTTGATAGAGAAGGTAGCGTGCGCTCCTGTGTGTTCCTGGTTGGGTTTGATAGAGAAGGTAGCGTGTGCTCCTGTGTGTTCCTGGTTGGGTTTGATAGAGAAGGTAGCGTGTGCTCCTGTGTGTTCCTGGTTGGGTTTGATTGATAGAGATCGTAGCGTGCGCTCCTGTGTGTTCCTGGTTGGGTTTGATAGAGAAGGTAGCGTGCGCTCCTGTGTGTTCCTGGTTGGGTTTGATTGATAGAGAAGGTAGCGTGCGCTCCTGTGTGTTCCTGGTTGGGTTTGATAGAGAAGGTAGCGTGCGCTCCTCTGTGTTCCTGGTTGGGTTTGATAGAGATCGTAGCGTGCGCTCCTGTGTGTTCCTGGTTGGGTTTTATAGAGAAGGTAGCGTGTGCTCCTGTGCGTTCCTGGTTGGGTTTTATAGAAAAGGTAGCGTGCGCTCCTGTGTGTTCCTGGTTGGGTTTGATAGAGAAGGTAGCGTGCGCTCCTGTGTGTTCCTGGTTGGGTTTGATAGAGAAGGTAGCGTGCGCTCCTCTGTGTTCCTGGTTGGGTTTGATAGAGATCGTAGCGTGCGCTCCTGTGTGTTCCTGGTTGGGTTTTATAGAGAAGGTAGTGTGTGCTCCTGTGTGTTCCTGGTTGGGTTTGATTGATAGAGAAGGTAGCGTGCGCTCCTGTGTGTTCCTGGTTGGGTTTGATAGAGCAGGTAGCGTGTGCTCCTGTGTGTTCCTGTTTGGGTTTGATAGAGAAGGTAGCGTGCGCTCCTGTGTGTTTCTGGTTGGGTTTGATAGAGAAGGTAGCGTGTGCTCTGTGTGTTCCTGGTTGGGTTTGATAGAGAAGGTAGCGTGCGCTCCTGTGCGTTCCTGGTTGGGTTTGATAGAGAAGGTAGCGTGCGCTCCTGTGTGTTCCTGGTTGGGTTTGATAGAGAAGGGAGTGTGCGCTCCTGTGTGTTCCTGGTTGGGTTTGATTGATAGAGAAGGGAGTGTGCGCTCCTGTGTGTTCCTGGTTGGGTTTGATAGAGAAGGTAGCGTGCGCTCCTGTGTGTTCCTGGTTGGGTTTGATTGATAGAGAAGGTAGCGTGCGCTCCTGTGCGTTCCTGGTTGGGTTTGATCGGGGCTCGTTTGCTCAGGTGACAGTGGGAACTGGATCGAGATCGCCTACGGGACCAGCTCCGGCACCGTGCGGGTCATAGTCCAGCACCCCGAAACGGTGGGCTCCGGTCCGCAGCTCTTCCAGACCTTCTCTGTCCACCGCAGCCCCGTCACCAAGATCATGCTGTCTGAGAAACACCTCACCTCGGGTAGGCTGCTCAGCTCTGACCCTCTCTGAGTTGCTTTAGGCTCTGCTCTACATTGAAGGCTAGTGTGGATCCCAGTGTGTGTGTGTGTGTGTGTGTGTGTGTGTGTGTGTGTGTGTGTGTGTGTAGTAATGCCAGTGTGGATCCCAGTGTGTGCGTGTGCATGTGTGTGTGTGTGTGTGTGTGCGTATGCGTGTGTCTGTGTGTGTGTAGTAATGCTAGTGTGGATCCCAGTGTGTGCGTGTGTGTGTAGTAATGCTAGTGTATGTCCCAGTGTGTGTGCGTGTGTGTGTGTGTGTGTGTGTAGTAATGCTAGTGTATGTCCCTGTGTGTGTGTGTGTGTGTGTGTGTGTGTGTGTGTGTGTAGTAATGCTAGTTTTTGTCCCCAGTCTGTTTGCAGTAATGCTAGTTTTTGTCCCCAGTCTGTTTGCAGTAATGCTAGTTTTTGTCCCCAGTCTGTTTGCAGTAATGCTAGTTTTTGACCCCAGTCTGTTTGCAGTAATGCTAGTTTTTGTCCCCAGTCTGTTTGCAGTAATGCTAGTTTTTGTCCCCAGTCTGTTTGCAGTAATGCTAGTTTTTGTCCCCAGTCTGTGTGCAGTAATGCTAGTTTTTGTCCCCAGTCTGTGTGCAGTAATGCTAGTTTTTGTCCCCAGTCTGTGCGGACAACAACCATGTGCGCACCTGGACTGTGACTCGCTTCCGGGGCATGATCTCCACGCAGCCCGGCTCCACCCCGCTCAACTCCTTCAAAATCCTGTCCCTGGAGGACATAGATGGGCACGGGGGATGCAGCGCGGGAACGGAGATCGGTGAGTCAGACCCTGGAGTGAATCTGTGAGTCCTCTGCGTGAATCAGTCTGTGTACTGGGCCCTCTGAGTGAATCAGACTCTGAGTCTATGTACCTGGTCCTCTGAGTGAATCAGACTCTGAGCCTGTGTACCGGGTCCTCTGAGTGAATCAGACTCTGAGCCTGTGTATCGGGTTAGGGTTAGATTCTGAATCTGAGTCGGGGCCCTGTACCCTACTGCCTTTAGCTCAAATACTGCTGCTGCTGCTGCTGCTGATGATGATGAATATGATTGGACATGCCCAATGGGGAGAAATGGGGAAGAGTGATAATAATTATTGAATGGCCTCTCTCCACTCCAGGACCATACGGTGAGAGGGACGACCAGCAGGTGTTCATCCAGAGAGTGGTCCCAGACACAGACAAGGTCTACGTACGCCTCTCCTCCAATGGGAAAAGGTAGGCGGGCTCTATTCAGCATGCATTGTATTTATATATGGAGTTTGTTCCTCTGATTTAATTGAAATGAGAGCATTTACATTTAAGTTGTTGTGTGAATATTTTTATCTTGAAATTCTACCACATCATATACATCCATACTGAAATGGTTTGAAATTCCTCCGTCCGAATGCTAATCCTCCTTAATGCCGGTAAATCGTTGAATCTCTGAAGTTATAAATGTAGTTAATACCTTATAGCTGAGCTCAGCAGTTGGCGTTTAAGCGTTTTTTCCTCCTGGCGCCCCCTTTGGCAGGCTGTGTGAAGTGCGCTCTGTGGACGGCACCTCCATCACGGCGTTCGTGGTGCACGAGTGCGAGGGCTCCAGTCGAATCGGCTCCCGGCCGCGCCGCTACCTCTTCACGGGACACGGCAACGGCAGCATCCAGATGTGGGACCTCACCACCGCCATGGAAATTGCCGGAAAAGTGGACGCAGGTGGGACGGAAAACCGCGTTTTGGCAGAATCGACTGCCTGCCTGGATTGGTTGGATTAATGTTACTGCACTGTTCAAGTTGTGGGTGTCTGTCGTTTGCAGTGCATCAGCTATGGTAAACATTAATGATTTTTTAATGTGATAAAGATTTTTTTTAAATCAGCAAAATATCTCATTACCTGTATACTTTCAAAAACTGGAAAAGGAACTTAGTCATAAGAATAATGGGGAAAAATCCAAACGATTTGTGGTGAAAAATCAGGCCCAGAATGATAAGTTTCCGTGCAAATGATTATATTACTCTGACCAAGCGGTATTTTTTTAACAAGCTATACAACCTGAAGGCAGTCTGAATTGGAGAGACCTTATCTAATGAGGGAGGTGTCCTTGCTGTAAGACCTCCTGTCCACTGGCTGGTGCTGAAGTGCTGTGTTTGTCCCCCTGCAGCTGTGGGCGGGCCCACGGAGGAAGAGCTGCTGGAGCTCCTGGACCAGTGTGACCTGGCGCTGACCCGCACCCCTGACATGAGTCCCGCCGCCTCCTTCACCCACTCCAGCACCCCCGGCAACTCCATGTGCAGGTACCCCTCCCCCGAACCCCAAAAACCACGCACCCTCAGGTCCAGAGCTCACTCCTCATTGGTTACACACCTTCGCTCTCCAACGGTCTGGTCAAGTGGTCAGGATAGGGCTACTCAGTGGCTCATCCTGTTAAGGCTCTGTTTCAGTGTGTGGATGAGCCCCATGTTCTGGCATCTGGTAATGCACTGTTCCAGTGTGTGGATGGGTCCCATAGTCTGGTATCCGTTACTGCTCTGTTCCAGCGTGTGGATGGGCCCCAGGGTCTGGTATCTGTTAAGGCTCTGTTCCAGTGTGTGGATGGGCCCCAAGGTCTGGTATCTGTTAAGGCTCTATTCCAGTGTGTGGATGGGTCCCAAAGTCTGGTATCTGTTACTGCTCTGTTCCAGTGTGTGGATGGGCCCCATGGTCTGGTATCTGTTAAGGCTCTGTTCCATTTTGTGGATGGGCCCCATGGCCTGTTATCTGTTAAGGCTCTGTTCCAGTGTGTGGATGGGCCCCATGGTCTGGTCTGTGTAAAATTGTGGTTGAGGAGGAATAATGGTCTGGGGCTGTTTTGCATGGTTTGTGCTGGGCCCTTAGTTCCAGTGAAGTCAAATACCAATACCATCACATTTTAGATGATTCTGTTCTTCCAACTTTGTGGCAACAGTTTGGGGAAAGCCCTTTACTTTTTGCACAAAACCATAAAGAAAGGGTTTGCCGAGTTTGGTGGGGAAGAAATTGACTAGCCTGCTCAGAGCCCCGACCTCTACCCCATTAGACACTTTTATGATCAGTTGGAAGGCTAATTGCAAGCCAGGCCTAATTGCCCAATCAATGTCCGAACTCACTTCCCAGAACAGTGAAGGGTGTTATAACCACAAAAGGGCGACCAACTCCTATATTAATGATACTATTCACTGAGGTTTTTAAATCGCTATAAGCACATTATATTATATTCCCATGATACTCCATGCCATCAGATATAGCCAGTTCTCTTTAATTAGGCGAATAATAACATCATTTTTATTTGCATTGCAAAATTGTGCACATTTATTTGCATTATTTGTAATTGTGGATACGTGTACTCTTCGTTCTCCACACTCACACAGAATATTCATGGCAAAGATCTGCATTGCAGATGTTTTCATTCAGATGATCTTTAAGCACAGGTTTTGTTAGATATCCTTTATTGCAGGTTGTGCTCAAAGCTAACGTGGTAGTTAACGGAGTGGTGTATTTGTTTTGCGATTAAAACAGATGTTTCTAAATGAGCTATTTTAATGAGTGTCGGTTGATGGTGTTAAATGGTGTCCCGTCGCCCCCTGTCTCTTTCCCTCACTGCAGCTTGCAGTCGCAGACGAACGAGCCGACTTTGCGGGACAAGGGTGCGAGGAGTTTAGGGCCCTTCATGGGCAGCCTGCCTCGCCCGGCCCCGTCGGGTCCGTTCGGCCGGCCCCGGGAGGGGCCCGTCTCCGGGGCGATGGGGGGGCTGTCCCACCACCCCCACCACCTGGGCCTGAGCCAGGTGTCGCTGAGCAGCGCGGGCAGCCCCCGCCCGTCCCGGGGCGGCCCCCCCGACTCGCTGCGCAGGGGCAGCTTCGTGGAGCGGTGCCAGGAGCTGGCCAAGAGCTCGGAGCCCGAGGGGGGGCGGCGCAGCCTGGCCGTGTGCAGCGAGCTGGAGGCGCGCCTGGGCTTCCGGACGTCCTCCTCCTCCTCCTCCTTCTCCCCCGCCTCCTTCTTCCCCGCCGCGGCCACCGCCCCCTCCCTGCGCAGGGCCCCGCCCCCCTCGCCCAGCCCTGCCCTCGCCCCCAGCCCCGCCCCGGCCGCCCGCGCCCAGCCAGCCTCCGCCCAGCCAGCCTCCTCCCCGTCGGCCGAGGCCGCGCCCACAGATGCTGCCTCCAGCCCCGCCCCCGAGAGCCCCGCCTCCCCGGCCTCCACCAGCCCCAAGCCCCGCATGAACGAGACCAGCTTCTGATTGGCTGTTCTGGCTGCTGAGGCGTTAGACACAGGGATGGAGACGTTGCTCTCCTGGATGAATGTGGGCGGGATGTGTTATGAATATGGGCGGGGTGTGTTATGAATATGGGCGGGATGTGTTATGAATATGGGCGGGGTGTATTATGAATGTGGGCGGGGTGTGTTATGAATATGGGCGGGATGTGTTATGAATATGGGCGGGGTGTATTATGAATGTGGGCGGGGTGTGTTGTGAATATGGGCGGGATGTGTTATGAATATGGGCGGGGTGTGTTGTGAGTGTGGGCGGGGTGTGTTGTGAATGTGGGCGGGGTGTGTTGTGAGTGTGGGCGGGGTGTGTTGTGAGTGTGGGCAGGGTGTGTTGTGAGTGTGGGCAGGGTGTGTTGTGAGTGTGGGCGGGGTGTGTTATGCATGTGGGCGGGGTGTGTTGGCAGTTCCTGATGGAGACCATTCCTTAACAGTGAGTCTTCTGTGACCCGCAGCCCGGGCAGGGCTGACCTTCCAGCCGCTCTCTCTGAGTCCTGAGTGTCCTGTTTCAGCTCCTGATGCTGAAGGGCTGACTCTGCGTCAGGGGCCATCCTCACTGCCCTTCCTGTGCCCATCCTCACTGCCCTCCCTGTGCCCATCCTCACTGCCCTCCCTGTGCCCATCCTCACTGCCCTTCCTGTGCCCATCCTCACTGCCTGTCCTGTGCCCATCCTTACTGCCCAACCTGTGCCCATCCTCTGTCCTCCCTGTGCCCATCCTCACTGCCCGTCCTGTGCCCATCCTAACTGCCCGTCCTGTGCCCATCCTCACTGCCCGTCCTGTGCCCATCCTCACTGCCCTTCCTGTGCCCATCCTCACTGCCCGTCCTGTGCCCATCCTCACTGCCCGTCCTGTGCCCATCCTCTCTGTCCTCCCTGTGCCCATCCTCTCTGTCCTCCCTGTGCCCATCCTCACTGCCTGTCCTGTGCCCATCCTCTCTGTCCTCCCTGTGCCCATCCTCACTGCCCGTCCTGTGCCCATACTCACTGCCCGTCCTTTTGGTGGCAACAGCACGTTTGACTCAAAGCTGGTCTGTGGATGTGTTCTGCAATGCGAGGTGAACTGTGCAGGAGGGTGCAGTCTGTCCTGTATCTCCTCATCTGTATAGGGGCATAATCAGTCTGCAAAAAATGTTTTATTTCCAAGAAATATGTCCTGCCGTATTTTCCTTTTAAAGTAACTAACATTGTTTTTTATTCTGCAAAAAAAAAATCTTAATATTTAAAGAGAAGTGATTTTGGACAGAAAGGAAAGGTTTTGAATGAAATATTTAAGGTTTATTTGAAGACGTGAATTTGAGACCGTGGCTGAGTAGGCTCTGTCAATGCATGACTCGTATTCAAGTGCACTTCGACTGAGCCGGAACAGCGTCTGCTGCCACTGTCGCCATTTCGGGCCTAAATGACATCATTCCATCCTCTTCCTCTTTGGAATCCGCTGTTTTTTCTCGTGCAAATTCCCCGAAATTGTACTTTTTCCAGTGTAAATTAAAGTTGAAATGAATGCGTCGTTGGCTTTAAGCACAGCGGCAGTTGTGTGATAGAACTGCAGTTATTTTCAGCATTTTGTTCATTTATGTTTAGGCAACCTGAAAGAAACACAAGTCCTGTTTGCATGTCATCAAGGATTTAATTGGGGCCAGATCATTGGGCCCCTGTAAACAGCTTGTGGTCTCTTATAGAAGGTGCTTGACCTTTACTTCTACTGTGATGAGCAACCATGTGTTAAACAAGCAATAAGTTTGCACGGGCGTGTCTGGGTTACAGGCAGCAGAAGAGATGCGCTTCGCAAGCACAAGGCCAGATAATCCTGTGATCTTTTAAGTTGCACTTGACACATTTGAGTGCCTTCTACTGAGTACACTGCTGCCAGGCAAATGTGCAAGCAAGTGTAGTGTGCAAGTACATACCAATCATTTTGCTAATAATGGCATAGGGTTTTTTTTTTGGTTTTTTTTAAGTATTCAACCTAAATTAGTCTGTTTTTGTATGTGTGCATGTATGTCTGTGTACATGTTTTTGGTGTGTTTTTTTTTAAGTTCACATTCAGTACGCCTGCGAAGTTCAGAAGTGATGTCATTATTACTTAGGGTTATTATAAAGGTGTTCTGAACCCAACATTTCAATATGGATAGCAGTTTTATCTGACTACACACCAGGTGTAAGCAAATTTCACACTAATAGGGCACAAAGGTATATGTAGATTTAGGGTTTTACAGTTAACATCTTTGTTCTGGTTTCTATGGCAACATAAGGATTTGTTTTCACTTTTATGGTCTAAATGTTAAAGGGGAAATTTACATTATTTTCACTATTTGAACTGCCAATATTGTAAATGTAAAATTTGTCAGACCAAAGGAAACTACCATTTTTATGTTTTAGTTTATGTCTCTATGCTGTTCTGTAAGTCTTGTTTACTTGTTGTCCTTGCAGTGATTACTTACGCATACGTATGTGATTGCAGTATGTAGGTGTGTGTGTGTGCTTGCATATCATTTGGTTGAATGTTGATCATGGCTCTCAGTTTTCTGCAGGGGAAATTAGGATGTAGAAGGGGCCCTTGGAGTCCGTATCAACATTGACACAGTGATACATTTTTTAAGTTTTCTAACTTCATAATATGATAATTATTACCACAGTACAATTTTACGGCTGTCGGATATGCAGCAATATCTCACACCATTGAGTTTGGATTGTTTGCTTTTTATGTGGTATTTTACATCTTTATTACTGTACCTTTATAATATTATCCATAATTTTCATAATAAAGCATTAGCTTGCCACTGTGTGTCTTTCTTGAGTTTTCATGACTTACACATTAACGGTTGTGTAGTATGCATACCTACTGTGTATGCTTCTCTCTGTATGAGGAAGCATTCTACAGCTGTTAGTGTGTCTGACAAAGCAGCCCCACCCACAGCAGCGCTACAGTCCCTCGTGCTGGTGGTGTAAGGAGTTGGCCACTGTTAGCCCATCTAGCCATGCCCATCGTCTGAAGCTGTGTCACTGCTGCATATTGATGTGAGAGAAGTTGGGTTATGGATTTGGGGTCTGTTCTTACTGATTGGGAGACACTGTGCTGTGTGTAACGGCAGGAGTCCTTGGGGGAGGTGTTGTGGAGCTGAGGCTGACTGCCGTCCCCTGCCCGCAGGGTGCCCGTGGCTTTAGGCCTTTTCTGTGCTTTGGAGCACCGACGCGGCCCGCGGACATTTTCACGTCTGTCTCCGCCTCGCGGTGCTTTCAGTCCCCGTCACCGCGGCCAGCGCCGCTGGTTCAGCAGAGTGCAGGTGAGCACGGGCTCTCCACCTGAGCATGGGCTCTCTACACAAGCAGGGGCTCTCCACCTGAGCAGGGGCTCTCCACCTGAGCACGGGCTCTCCACCTGAGCACGGGTTCTCCACCTGAGCATGGGCTCCACCTGAGCACGGTTTCCACCTGAGCACGGGTTTCCACCTGAGCACGGCTCTCCACCTGAGCACGGGCTCTCCACCTGAGCGCGGGTTCTCCACCTGAGCATGGGCTCTCTACACAAGCAGGGGCTCTCCACCTGAGCACGGGTTCTCCACCTGAGCATGGGCTCTCCACCTGAGCGCGGGCTCTCCACCTGAGCACAGACTCTCCACCTCAGCGCGGGTTCTCCACACGAGCATGAGATGTCAGCCGACGCTTCTGACGCTTCTTTTCCAGCTGGGTTTCTAAAGACACCGCTCAGAGGAAGTGCATTTCATGCATAGCTCAGCAGGCAGACCTGCGTGTGTCTGACCAACTAGCGAGGGGGTGCTGGTGCACAGGAAATCTTTCGTACCAGACGCAAATCAGAGAGACGTCAATAAAGCATTCATATAGGAGTGTGTGTGTCTGTGTGTGTAGGCCAGTTGGAATTGCAATGATACCCACCTGCCTGAATATGTATTTAGACATGTTTTTTTGAACTGTTTTCTATAAAGCTGTCAGTAAGCTGTGAATTCATTGAAATGTGCTTGTTTAGGAAAAAGTTAACAGAAACTTGATAGCCCCAATAGTTCCAAAAGCATTTTACTGATGTACATACAAATGGCAAGATTTCTCTTTAACAGCAACATTGTAATAAATAAATTAATTATGAGAACGAGCCCTGGTCTAAAGCAATGCAATGTATTAGTGTGACTCAAATAAGGCAAAAAATAGATACTCTGGTACAAAAGAGCCCTGTGTTTCCAACCGAATCTATGACTTGAATATGTAAGGTTGGCTGTTGCAATGTATAGCCACGCCTGTCCATTCTAAATTACAAACCAAACCAGCCTGAAGTCTTTCTTATTTATCTTAACATAAGATTTTTTTTTTCCGTTGGTGAAAACTGTAATTCCCATTTTTCTTCAACACAAAATTCTTTCTTTTCAAGACTATACATCTTAGTAAGAAAGAACATCTTGTGTTTGGGAAAAGCAGGAGTTGATTTTTTTTTGAGATTTAAAAAAATCTTGATATGAGGAAACAAAACGCATCTTTCAGTGTGTTGCCGTGCCCCATTGGCACGTAGTTTTTTTCACCAGGTTGCTCCAGCGGTGAGCCTCGATGGGGCACCTGGTGAATAAAACATTGCTGTGGCTCTGACGCGATTGGTAGGCGAATCACATCTTGGCATCGAGCATCTCCAGGAAGAGTTTGTGCATGGGCACCTGGCCCTCCAGGTGCAGCCGGCAGAAGGCGTCGACGGCGCGGCTGGCGGTCTGGCGCAGCAGCGGCAGGGTCATCAGCAGCTTGCCGGCGCGGTGGGGGTCCCCGGGGCTCTGCGCCCCCTCGTGCTCCTGCAGGGCCTCGTGGAGCCCGTCCTGGAAGTGCTGCACGGCCTCCGGGTTCTCCAGGCTCCCCGCGTCTGAAACCGGGCCAGGACAAGGTCACGGTAAGGTCACAGGGACAAGGATAAGGTCACAAGGGCTAGGACAAGGTCATGGGCAAGGTCACAGGGACAAGGACAAGGTCATGGGCAAGGTCACAGGGACAAGGACAAGGTCACGGGTGCCCCCGAGGTGTTCGGGTGGCTGCCTTCAGTTGCTAAAATCCCCCCCATTGGCTTTGAGCACAACCATGATTGCATCCTGCACCTCATTTGGAGTGAATGGACTGCGTGAGGGCAGATATCTGACAGATGGAGTGTGTGGGTGTTTTTGTCCCTTTTGTAAGATGCACAAAGCAAAGTGATGATCCCCCCCCCGCCCCCTCCATGCCAGCTAATGCACACTGACTGCACTGGAGTCAGGCTAACACCAGGAGACACGGCTAATGGATTTATGAATTCCTAAGATAGATTGCTGGAGCGGCCGGATGGATTTATTGATCTCTGCTGGAGGCATAAACGGCCCCCTCGCTGCTCTGGTATTGATTGGTTTCTCTGTATTCCACGGGGTCCCGGGAAAACTGCGGCGGGTGCGGGGCTGGGTGGGGGGGGGGGGGGATTGGGGGCAGTGCCTCTCAGAAATTTACATAAACTGATATCTTGCCTGAAATTGCACCCCAAAAACCAGGAGGTTAGCATGGAGGTGGTTGGTTAACGGCATTAGCTTATATCCAAAAGACATACCGGAACAAGTGCCAAGATTGAGAAAAAAGGCGCACACACTTGCTAATTGCGATCTTTGTGATTAAGATTAAATGTGTCAGGCTCAATAGAGGAAATATTTTGTCAAGAGCGTCCTGATCTCTGTGTTTTCATTAAGCGACTGTTCTGCTGCCACCTTTGTTGGCCTTCGCTGTACCCAGGATTTGATCAGAAGACAAGCAGTGGTGTTGCTGATGAGCCAGCATGGTAACCTCATGGTAAAATCTATGGCCTAATTCTTCACCTGGGTCTGAGGCCATAGAGTTAGAGGATTTATGGGAATTATATTATCTGAGCAGGTTAATGAACACTGATTGAATCAGTGATAATGAAAATATAATTATAAAAAACTATTTTTTAAAAATGTATCTAAAGTGAGTCCTGAAAGGCAGCTGATGGTGTTCCAGTTACACTTGAAGTCATTTTCTGGGCTCATTCCAACCGCTTATTTTTACCTCCTTGCATCTTTTCCTTGCATCCTTTCCTCGCTCCTCATCTCCACCCATGGGAGGACGCAAGAGAAGGCACCAAGGAGAGGACGCGAGGATGGGGGAATTGAGGAAACCTTGTATTAGGCAAATGGAATGTCCTTGCTCTTTCAAGGGTCAGTTTGAAGACACGGACGTGACGCATGAGGAGTGGTGGGTCCACAGGTCGATCATCACCCAAGTTCCAATAGAATCAAGTTGGAGGAAGACCCTTCATTTTTGGCTTGCAGTCCACGAGCTCGTAATCAACCATTGGGGGTCGCTAGAGAGCAAGGAACCACGGACCCACTGAACCCTCCCGTACCCTGGGTGACTTATAGAGCTACCAGCCACCGCTGACACTGGAGCGGTCCAGATTCAAAAGCCAGAAGAATAGAGAAAATAAGGTCTTATTTCAACGCATCACATCGGACACTTGTTTGATGTGAATTCCGAAGCTCAGGATCGCTCAGGGTACTGCCCATCAATGGGACCACTGTTGTTTTCTGACAAACAAATGCTGTGGTTGGGCAGACATTTTGCCGTTTTCACTCGATTCTTCCTGGAGGTGCATTTGTCAAACAAACACACGCATCTCTGGTGTCGGTCAGGACAGCAAGCGGTTGCTTTGCTGATGTCAGCAGCATGTGCCTCGACCCTTGCTGGTAAAGGGTGTGCGCTGTAAACAGACGTTATTTGCTAGCCGCGGTCGATTGGTTGCGTTGTTGGGCGTACCTGAGTTGGCCAGGGCGATGGCTTTGAGGGTGACCATCTCCTCGGGGCTCAGGCGCATCTGCTGGTACTTGGCCAGCAGGTGGCGCAGCGCCGTGTGGAGGTCCATGAGCCCGGCGGCCCGGCACTGGGCCCGGTCCAGCCGCAGGTTCTCCGCGAACACCAGCTCGTCAGGGGAGCCCATGGAGCGCGCAGCCACGGAGAGCACCAGGGCCTCCATCCAGCCGCTCTGCAGCAGGGCCATCTGGTCCACCAATGAGAGCGCAGCGAAGCCTGCGAAGCAGACGAGAGCCAATCGTAACACTGTGCTGGGAACTGCAGGGAGGGCTCAGGTTGGGATTACAGCTGACGGGGCTGGCTGCTGATTGGACGAGGGCTCAGGGGAGTGATAGAGCCCCCTGTTCCCTTAGATTAGAGGTGACAGGTATCACTGCTAAATCCGGGGTCCCTGGGCAGGATAGGAGGGGGCCTCTTAGAAAAATAATTAATTAACAGGTTTCAAGCGGTATAATCAGCTGGATCAATAAAGCCTGATCGATCACAGAGTGACAGGCGAAAAGTAAGCAATGCTGAGAGGATTACTCTCCCTCCATACCCACAAACAAGGAACCCGTCCTGTGATTGGATATGGGCTAATAAGCGTAAATAATTACAAAAAAATGTTTAGATGCTTATAATAATATGGTTATTATTACATCAGAGAACTATAATGACAATCTGCATTATAGGACACAATAATAGTAGTAATAATAATAATAATAATAATATTATAGAATAATATAGCAACTTTCATATCTGCAGCCCAAAGTGCATCACAGAAAACAAAATAAATACAAATCATCTAGAAAACTAATTTTGATATCCCACCCAGCTGTATATCTATTGTGAAACACTACTAGTACTTCATTGGCATGTCCTCTGTGCATTTTAAACATGTACTGATAATATTTCCCCATTGGTAAGTGTTTCTTTAACAGAGCGATTCGGCTCACGTGGGTACCTGGGATATGCTTGGCCCAGCCAATCAAGACGAGCAGCTCCCGGTTCAGGAGGTCACACAGGGTCATGAGGGCTCTGAGGTTGACGTCCTCGGTGGAGCTGTCGGACGTGGCGCGGACAGGGGCCGGCTCCATCGCCAGAAGCTGAGAAATGACCTTGTTCCCTGTGGGAGGACATGTGATCACACTGATCTCAGATCAGCCAGAAAGCCGCACACAATATCTGTACATGAATCTCTTCACTGATTTTAATAATGGGCACACCGAAATGCATACTATAGTGCTGTGAAAATTAATTTCCCCCCTTCCTGATTTCCTCTATTATTGGATATTTGTTACACTGAACGGTTTCAGATCATTAGACCAAATGTAATATTAGACAAGGGGAACCTGAGTAAACACAAAACACATTTTTATAATTATTTCAATTATTTAATGAAAAAAGTTATTCAACAGCCATATTACCTATGTGAAAAAGTAATTGCCTCATTAAACTTAATTACTGGTTACACCACCGTTAGCAGCAAAAACTGCAACCAAATGCTTCTTATAATTTGATACCACATCGCTGTGGAGGAATTTTAACCCACTCTTCTTTGCGGAACTGCTTTAAAGACCTGCTTTTGTGTTTTGGATCATAGCAGCGTAACCAAATTACACTTCAGCTGTTGGTGTGACGTTCTTACTATGAAATTCTGCATTTGCTTCACGCCAGAAATGGGACCTATGTCATCTAAAAAGTTCCACTTTTGCCTCATCTGTCCATAGAACATTAGCCCAAAAGGCCTGTGGATCATCCATGTGTTTTGTTGCAAATGTGAAATGAGCATTGATGTTTCTGTTGGATAGCAGTGGCTTGTGTGATATATTTTGTCAGAAGATCTGAAACCACTCAGTGTAACAAATATGCAATAATAGAGGAAATCATTTTTCACAGCACTGTTTAGGTGGCATGGCACCTCATTTGAGGGATACCTTGAAAAGTAGCCATATATAACACCTTACTGAAATACCTATTATGATTAGCACTACTTTTACTAAATACTAATTTACAATATGTACAGTATATGTGTGTGTGTATGTTTGTATACACACACACACACACACACACACACACACACACATACAGTGGTATGTAAAATGCACCCTGGACCCCTGGTCAAATAGCATGTTTTGTTGATTTTGTGAGTGTAAAGAAGTTTACAGAATCTCTGCAGGGAACAAACTTAAACATGACATATTTCTGTAAGTTTTTATGCACAACTACTTTTTATTTGCTTGAAAAAAGAACATATTAGGCTAATCAAAATAAATTCACCTCCATGCTTAATGGTTGGCAAGGTGTTTTCTTCTTTAAATGCGTCTTTGGTGTTTGTGGCCAGAGTAAAAATTTTTGTTCTATCAGTCCACAGCACTTTGTTCCAAAATGTATCTTGCTTCTCTAAGTGTTGCATACTTCAAACGTTTACTTTTGTGATGAAAGGTTCCTTTCTGATGACTATTCCATGCAGATAATTTCTGTGTAAGTAACGCTGCACGCTAACCGGTAACTCTGGTGCCACTAAAACCTTTCTGCAAGCGCACTGATACTTGGGGTTTTTTGTTGTTGTTTGTCTTTGTATATCTGGGATGGGTAATTTTCAATTATTTCACAGATCAAGTGATCCCACAATGCGCTCAATTCTGAGTCGATTCCTAGCATGGAGAAGAATCTATTTTTAGAACACATCTTGGCCAGGCAGAACCACTTCCTCTACAGAAAATGCATGTCAGCATAAAGCACATCAGGACCCAAGTTTTCCCATCATAGCAAAGTCTTAATGCTAAGCCTATGGTGTCAATTAACACAATAAATGTCAGATATGATGCAAAGAATTTTATTCTCAGCTCACAAATGTTGCGCGCCCACAAAAACAACAGCTTGGCTGAATACTCAATTCTGATTGGCTGTGAAGTGTGTAATACTTTTCCATATCTGCCTGGCTATGAAGTAGCACCTGCAAGTTCATTCACTGTTCTAAATGAATGCACATCTGTCTGGGTTGATAAATAAAGTGGAAATTTGTAAGCAAGCAAGGCAACAGTTACAATATCATACTTGCAACTGTGTCAGCTTGTTGCCAATGAATGACTGTATAGAGTAGCTAGTCTAGTTATAGCTTGACTATGTTTATAGTATAGTATAGCCCCTGTTTTGAATATAATTCAGTAGCTAGCTATCTGTGATAACAAACATGCTGTGAGACCATTCTGACTTAAAACCAAACTGAATTTTGATTTTAGCGTGGCAGGGATTGGTTTCTGGGAGAGGTTCAGGGCAATCGGAGGATCATGCCTACTGGGAAAAAAGCACACTTTAAATACCTCGGCTAATAGGTGATGCACTCCAGGTGCGTGTGCCTACCTAACCAGTAGACGTGGTCCTCCGATTGCCCAGAACCCCTCCCACAAAACGAGCCCTGCCACAATTAGGTAACTCAGTTGAGGTAGGCCTATAAAAAAATATGTGTTTGTTGCTAAGTGGTACAGGGTATGACGTATTTGCTGGAATCCTTAAGTAACGTTTCCTTTACCGTCGAATCACATACTTTGAAACAAATGTTTTATTACAGTAGTAATAGAGGTGGTATATTCCCTAGTGCAGGGCATTAAAACTGGGTCATGCTCAGCTCATCAGACATTATCCCGCTTAGCCTATACAATGGCTCACCAATAAAAAGCATAATTGCAATCAAAACATGCATTTCAAAATGTATACTTGCTCTATTTTATGTTTCATCTTTTTTTTACATATGATACATTAATCAATAGAACCAAGTTCCAACACATAGTTGTACATACATAGCCTTCATGAGAAAATAAAAAAGTGCCCATCTTACCCATCCCTAATCAGAATAAGCAGTCTATAAGACTATAAGCAGTTCTTTCAGAGATTTTTCTCAGTCTTTGAGATCTTGTTTTGACTTCAAAACTTCCCCATAACCTCTTAATGTTGTTTCTGACAGTGGAAATGCCTAGCTGAAAGCAAAACTATTAATCTTTAATAACTATTCAAACATTAATATTAAAAACTGTTAAAATATTAATCAAAATATTAACCAACTGGACATTTTCACATGCTAAATTTACTGTTTTATTTTTTCAATTAAATTAAATTCAGCAACTAAATAGTAACATTTATTTAAATATGGGTCATACCTTTATGAGACTGTAATAAGTTCATTTTAAATGTGAATATAGGATATATATGTTGAAACATGTTAAATAAAGATATATCACTTCACTTAACTTTTTCTTTTTTTGCATGGACATCAAATTTTAAGTGCTGGCTAAGCGTAAATTCTCTAAAATCTTTATTCATATTGGCTTTAATTGTGTCTGGTTGAAGCAATTGGGGAAAATGTATTTTTAAAATCAGTGTGTGACATGCGAAAGGGTTGTCTGGTTCAGTGATTTTTTCAGACCGTATTCTCTCTCAGCGAGATGATGAAATCTACAGCAGATTGACATCAATAAATCATCGGCTGCCAGACTGCTGCCCCTTATTACCGTGGGATAAATATATCATTTGCATTCCATTTTTTGGGTGAGACCTGTTTCTTTTTTTTTTTTTTTTTAAAGATGGCATTCACCCCACATGGGAGGGTGCTGCCCTTATCTCCGGTAATTTGGCCTCTAATTTTAGGAATTCCCATAGCCAAGGCCAGGCCACACACCGACTGTCACACACGGATCTCTGCACGTTCCTTAGAACTACTGAACAGCGGTCATCCCGCTGAGACAGTGAAGCAATTGTAAAAAATGCTTTTAAAGAAATAGAATCCCAACTTCAGCAGTTAAAGCTTGTTTGAAATCCAGAGAAAAGTAAATTAATGACGTCCAAGACAAAACTGCATAGTCTTGCCTCCATACAAATGATGCACGAAATTCAAATATCTGGGCTTTTTACTTAGTAAAAAGTTAAAAACTAGTTTCTGCCACTTTGTTTATCAGTACCGGATAGAGGTGATGTTTTATACATGAATGCCTGCACCACCTCACTTCATGCTGGACACTTTTTACCATGGTTTGTTAAGGGCTATAGATCACAGACATGTTGCACTCTCTGCAGAAGTGAACTGACCCTCTTTGACTGTCTGTAGGCTGCTTCACTGGTGAACTTTCATTTATAAAGCAATCGTTAGTCAGCTCCCTTTTTTACCATGGTTCATACTTCGCTTTCACATCATAAGATAAATTAACATAAATTAACTCATTACTGATCACCTACATAATGTAATTGATATTTTGACATTAATTAGGAATACATGTTTTATTAAAGTTTACTTTTGTATTGTACCATATATTAATTAAAATATATTACTTTTTTTGTAGATTTTTGCCTTTTCTAGATCTTTCCTTCGCCTGCTAATTTCAGTTTCTTTCAGCATGGAGCTTAGGACCCTGTAGTACCCCCCCCCCCCCCAACCTCCCCCCTCCCGAGATGGTGTTCTCACGTGTGGGTTTGACTGGCAGTGAGTAAGGGGCTTTCATGAAGAGGGACGCCCCAGAATCTGCCCTCCTCTTGTACTTCTGCCGACCTCCTCTGACCCGGTCCATCCGAACCCCTGTAAAAACAAAACCACATTTCTAAATGACTTTTTTTTTTTTGGCCTTCTATTGCAGTTTTAAAAAATTGCCCTATATTCACCAAAAATTCCATATGTGATGTGATATCATTACGGAAAATTAGCCACATACACAGCATTTCGTTTGGGTTCTTGACTGGAAAGGTAAACTGAAAATAAGACTCAGTTTGCAGTCTCTGCAGTCACATGATATCACATCACGTAAACTGTCCTGTCTGTCCCCTTTCAGAATGGTTCCTATGGAGCCCCTTTTTCAGGCATCTTCAGTTCTGGGCAGTGTTCCAGATCCATCTCGCACACTACATTAGTATGTACTGCCAAGCCTAATGTTGAGTATGCGGATGTGCAACACAGGGAAAATTGATTCAGTTTTGATTGCAGTTTGGGCCACCACCATGCCAGAACCTTTGACCTCACTAGGAAGAGACTTGCTTAATTACATTGAATCGAACTCTGCTAGCCAGGACTTCTGGGAACTGATGCATGCTTTACTATGCTGCATAAAAAAGCAGATATGAACTTCTGCACTATGCCTTCTTACCAGTACTCAAGCATTTTTGAACATCACCCACAAAGTGAATTCTTTGGTGCACCTTGCTGATGTGCAAGTCGCAGGATATGACTGGAAATAATTTTGAAATAACAATGAAAATGGAGGGCAGATATGGAAGAATCACAGAATCACACAACCACTGCTTGATTGAACATCTGTACGGTAGAAATTCAACAGCTTTTATAAAACTCTTAGTTAAAGCCATGAACAGACCTTAATAAAGCAGTGAAGAAGCCAATGGCCTGTTTTGTTTGTCTTCATTGCTTGAACTAGAATGACCATTTTAACAGGAACTGCTTTTTCCCACTTCCTGCTGACTCAATTGTCACTTTCTTTGACAAAAAGATAGAGGGGCTTGCATTCAATCGACACTTGTTTTCAATCTGTGATGACTGTTACATGTAATCTCTAAATGAGCCTCATAGAACACCTATAATGAAAAATGCGTCATTAATTAAATTGATATGATTGACTGAGCCAGGTTGAGCAGTTTGTTTCAGTTCAGCTACAGTGAGCCATCTGTGATTGACACACTCACCCTCTCAGCTGCAGTGAGCCAGCTGTGATGGACACACACTCACCCTCCACAGCTACAGTAGGGTACAGTAATCCAGCTGTGATTGACACACTCACCCTCCCCAGCTACAGTAGGATACAGTAATCCAGCTATGACTGACACACACTCACCCTCCCCAGCTACAGTAGGGTACAGTAATCCAGCTGTGACTGACACACACTCACCCTCCTTCATCATGCCGGCCCTCAGGCACTTCTGAAAGCGGCAGGCCTGGCAGGCCTTCCTCCTTCTCTTGGTGATCTCACACTCGTTCATCACTGGGCAGCTGTATTCAATGTTTCCTGGAACAAGAGATGAGCACCCAAAGAGATGAGTCCCTTAGAAGGTCCTGTCTCCTCCTGTAGCGCCTTCTGAACACTACCCTCCCTGGGTCTACTTTTCCTTGCTCATGGATACGGCAGTGAGAAGGCAGTGCAGAGGTCTGTGATCACACTAAAACCATCCTCATACTGATCAGTCCCACATAGTCACATGCAGTGGGAAAAGAGGAGCACTTTTGGTGACAGGCAGTCATTAATGGGACGGGGAGGCTAGGTCTTCCGTGACTCTGCTCAGTGCTGTTGGCCATGCGTATGATCAGATGGCACTCAAACGTCAGGGGCAACAGAACTCACACTCAGCGTACGCCTGCCAAAAACAAGGACCCGTTTTTTTGGCTGGACCGCAACAGCGGGGCCAGCCCTACAAACGCGAATGTCTCTGACTGACTGAGTGACTGAGTGATGAAGTTACACCACTGGTCGGCCGAGTTATGAAGCTACACCATCGGCCAGATCACGTGTGTTAGGTCCAGCCATATACTCGGTTCCCTAGCCTTGTTTTTTAGGAAAAGCCGTAGCCCTGAAAGCAGTCGCTGGTATGTGGGGTGTGGGCCGTGGGCCGTGGGCCGGGGGCCGGGGCTCCCGACCGGTCGATTCCGTGCCGCTCAGATGGCGTGCCGCTTCCGTTCCCCATTCCCGCCGTGTCCGGAGCCCTCGGCACATTGAGCGTTCACACAGAAATCCATAGGAGTCCAGACCAAACACCGCCATCGATCGCCACTGTCACACCAAGCCTAATGACCGCGGTAAGTGTTGAAAGTTGGGGCTTGCAAGACAAAAAGGTTTTAATAGATTATTGACGACTCTCTCCTGCCCATTAAGACCCGGACAGGCAGGCGGGGGTCTCTCTTTTTGGGCGGCTAAACCGGTGATCAATGGCCTCCAGTCAAAAATTACTGTGTGATCAGGATCTTAGGCGTTAAGGCCAGAGCACCCAAACTTCAGTCCTTACAGTGCAGCACATCTCTCCCTTTTAGTAATGCTATCCCTGGGCATAGTTAATATCAATGGTCTTAAAACCCAAAAACAAAACTCAAATAAAACATTAATGTGGTGCATTTTCTTTCACATTAGGAACATTGTGAATAATTAAACTGTTACCTATTCACAGAATAAAAAAATAAGTGACGTAAACATTTGTAAACATTGCCAATCTAAACATTTCTTTAAGTAAGTGAAAAATAATTGCTGCCAAGTGTCCATGTGACATATTCAAATTATTATTATTATTATTGTTGTTGTTTTTATTATTATTATTATTATTATTATTATTAATAATAATAATAATAATAATAATAATAATAATAATAATAATAATATATTTATTTCTAATTTCTTTTTTTTGTTTATATATTTCATTTCTACAATTCATTATTTTGATAAGGTGGTAAAACAGGCCCCTGAAATAAAGACTTACTTTTAATTTTTATTATTTACCATTACAATAAATTACCCTCTCTCTGATTGGCCACACACAGAATATTGCACTTACTATCCAACTCTTTTTCCAAGGGAAAATGCCAACACAAATGCATCACTTAAAACTGCTTACGGTATGCTGATCATCTTGTTTGCATCGACCCAACCATGTTGAAACAATCATGAATTGTCACACAGCGCAATGAATTTGGAAGGTTGCAGGTTTGAATCCCTAGAGGAAAGCTACAGCTACAACCTTGAGTGAACTGCAGTACTTAGTAAGCATCCAGCTGTATTAATGGACATTATAGAAAACTGTATACTTTGGAGATTGGCTTCAATAAGGTTATCTGCTAAACAAAATAAAAAAGAAAGACATAAAAAAGGTATTGGTAGCTAAAATTTGGCATTTCATGAACAGTTAACAGTAAGCTATATTCATTTTTCAGTTTTAAATAAAAACAGCCAAATGTGTCGTGTATAGTTCACATTTGCAAATACTCTGTAAATGTGAGTATTTGTATAGGCCATTATAAATAGGCCACATTATGGTAACCATGGTAAATTACAGGATTTGTATCACACCTAATAAAAACAGTCGCAAAAACCCGAAACAGCCAGCCATAATAAAAAAATATATATTTATTTATTTTTTAGCATGGGCAACTTTAGTAATAATTCAAATATATTTTAGGTTTTAATCCTAATTTTACGGATTCCGTTTTATTTACATAATATAATAAATCAATCACTGGCGTAGACTAAGCAACTCCACTGTTGTTCGGGAAGGCCACTTGTTAAGAAAGAACATTTAGACTTCGCTGACTTCGGAGAGCTCTGTGTGGTTTATGCTAGGCTATATAAAAATGAACACATACCGAAAACAAATTATTTGACTTTTTGTGTGGCTAATGGTCTAGCTTTTATGGGGTTATCTGCTGTCTTCCAATATCAAGCACATTGAGTCTTCACACGAAAATCAATCGCATAACAGAGGCTGGGGGCTGGCAGGAAACTATTGGAAATCTGATTTCTGCTCCAAATCTGACGCATTTACTCAATCCCCTCTAATAGATTATTGATCACTTTATTAATTAAGATCGGAAAAACTTGGCCATGCCCTAGATCCACTTTGCGAACACAGATCATCGTTTGAACAGCAGACTATTTAAGCACACATTTTGCAATAAATATTAGAAAATAAATGTTTTATTCGGTAACGCTATAACGCTCAAAACATAACATTTGTGCATAGCTTTCACCATCTTTTCCGGAGTAATCACTGAAAATGAAATCTGATTGCAATTTATTCTATTTAAGTAGGCTACTGAAGTCCCAAAAACAAACTATAAACCCAAACTATTCTACTCTCAGGAAGACGTTAATCAGCGAACGGCCACGAGGACACTTCAGCCTTAGACACTTATATTTTTAAGGAGTTCCAACTACTTCTATGACTGATTAACTTAGTTATACGTGTTCATCTGCTTATCCACCAGATGCACGTGCGCAACTTTACCTTGTATGGTTCTTTTGAAAAAGGCTTTGCAAGCCTCGCAGGATGCTACTCCATAGTGGTAGCCAGATGCGAAGTCGCCGCACACCAGACAGAGTCGTTTGGGTCCGGAGCTGAGCGCTGTCATGTAGTTGCACTTGAGGATGGACTCTGCCTGGGAGGACAGCGGCGAGATTGACTCGGAGCTGAAGCGTGGTGCGCTGCACGAGTCAGGTGCAGCGCAACCGCCGCTGCCGTTGCTGCTGGAACTCGGTGATTCCGGGTCCAGCGAGCGGCTTTGCGAGAACAAGCTGTAGCCGCTGCTGTCTGAAGTGGACCCCGGGCTAAACGGTGTGGTGCTGTCCAGGGCGAAGGTAGGGCTGGGCGGGTCTGCTTTGACAGATGGGTCGCAGGGGGACGGAGACCTGTCAAAACAGATGGGATTGAGATCCTTCAGATGAACAAAATATTAACTGCATGTGAACAAAATATAGTTTATCATCATAAATTGCGCAAGAAAGAAAAAGAAATAACGAAAAAACGACTTTTGCCTTCACGTCCTCAAATAGCATTTGAATTGAAACTACAGGCTACGTGGGGTTATACAAAAGCAGGTGATTACCAGATCTTAGAAAGTGCTCTGTTACAATTATTGATACGTTTTTCTTTAACAGGTTCGTCAAAACTGCCTTTTGCATCGAAACAGTCAGCAACTCTCAGGGTGACAGTGCTATTATAAGTGTTTAAAAGTTATTATTGGCGTTCTGAGGATAAAAGAAAATTCATGAACTAGCCAATATTCTGACACATACTACTACTAGCCTACTACTACTACTACTACTACTACTACTAATAATAATAATAATAATATTCTACGTTAAATATCACTTTCTTTAATAGAGATTCTTTAATGGAAGAAACTTACTGGCTGTGCTTATTCAGAAAGTGGAAGTTCTCAGTTAGGCAAAAATCCTTTAGGTCCATGTCGTGAAACTCCTCAGACAGATCTTCAAGCTTTCACTGGAAAATCCTGGCGCGGGACAAGTCGAGTCACTCCGCCTGTGTTTATGGGCTAAGATCAGAGGCAGCCTGCGCATCAGGTTTATTTATCTGATGTGTCATATTAGCGAAAAGGGGCGGTCTGAAGCCGCCTAATCCGAACGCAAGCGATAAGACCCTATCAGGCTCCTATCGTTGGCTGATAGCTAAACATTATATTTGGATACAGCCAACGAGTTTAATATAAAGTTTACATTTGTGCAGATATTTCGCTTTCAGTTCTCTACTATGTATCCCATAAATTAATAGAACGAGGTATCGTTCAGCTAACGCAATATGTAGGCTATTTTGTGTCTGGGGTGTAGTAAATTCCATTATAGGTGCTGCTTGAATGCTTGCCAAAATTAACATGAGTGTGTATAATAAATTACAATGGAAATTTTTTTCACTGGTAACTTGGTGGTGACAGTAGACTACTGTAACAATTGGGATTTCGTATGTTTCCGTTGAAAAACTATTACTACTACAAATAATAATAATATTCATTAATATTAATATTCCTATTATTATAATTATTATTATTATTAGCTTTGCTCATCTTGCACATTTTGGTCACTGGTAGGCCTACTGATAAGTTATCAGTATTTTCGAATCTAGGTGCAGTGTAACTTGATTAAAAGTCGAAATAAAACCATCAAAGAAAAAATAGGTCATCCTGTTGATCCTGAAGCGCTACACCTTTCTGTATTTGTTCGCTTTCCTGTCCAAGTCACATTTCCCGTGTCTTCCCGTGGAACTTGCTCTTTTTCCCTTACTCTTCTTTTTTCCACCGCCTCCCCCCCGCACCCCCCGCTCGGTGTTTGCTGTAAATAAACACAGAAACGGCGCTCCTTTCAGACGCCAGCTGGGGCCGACGAGGACGCTGAGAAACGATGAGAAACAGCGCTGCCCGTATCCCCTGACGCAGCAACTTCCTGTTTCACCGCCACCTCTCTCCTCTCTGTTGCTTCTCAAAACAAGGCTCGAAATCACCTGAAGAAAACAGTTTTTGCGTCGTAGGTGGTAATCATTGTCGCTTTGGTTGTCTTGAGCCTGCATTGTGTGACTGATTTCAAAACAAACTGATTTACCGTGCAGCGTCCAGGATAAACACCGCTGCTTGATGCAGGTGCGCGTATAATGTAGTATCAGAAAATAGTGTGATGTTTTGATTACTTTAAGAGACTTTGAGTGAAAGCTGGGGGATTTTAACAAGTGGGATTTTGTAAAGCATCACAAAGCAACGTGTCTAATTATATTGAGTACTTGAGAGAGTTAGGATTTGGTGAGATCCACAGCTCAGGGGGAATTGTTGGAACTGTTAGTTCTTTTGCCAGGAAGATGCTAGGTGTGCAATATTCAGATCCGGTATTGGAAAGTCACGCTCTCTGTCGGAGATGCCTACCTTGGGGCCTAGCCTCCCGACCTGTAGTTTCGAACCGCTAGCAAAGCAGGCCCAATCAATCATCACATAGGATGGAAACCACAAACAGACACGAAAGGCACACACCCCCACCTCCACAACTAAACAGCTGCTGTCGTTACAACTCAGGAACAATAGATAAGTGTGTGTGTGTGTGTGTGTGTGTGTGTGCACGCGCACATGTGCATATGTGTGTGTTTGCGTGTCAGAGAGAGAGAGAGAGAGAGAGTGAGAGAGAGAAATTTATTTAACCAGGGAGAGGCCAATTGAGAGCGAAGCTCTTTTGCAGTGGCTCCGTGAGAATAAAAAAATGCAAGGAATACAGAACCATACATTAAAATTAAAATGACAGAAATAGAGCAGACAAGATACAAATTTAAAGATTAAAATAACAATTACATTGTGAAAAGCAAATACAAGTTTTCTGAAATCCTCAAGGCTAATCAGTCTGCCCAATTTGAGGGTACCGTAGCAGATTTCATTTAAAAGATGCACAGAAGGTAAATTAAGTCTTCCCTAATTCTGCATTCATATGAGGGTTGTAGTGAGTAAAATATTCCTGAGAGCGAATATGCCCTTCGATTGATCGAAACTGAAAAAGGGAACAGATATAAGATGTCAGCTTATCTAACAGTACTTTGCAAATGAACATAAGGCAGTAGTGTTCTCTTATAGTACTAAGTCAGCCAACTTTCTTGTACAATGTACAGAGATACGTTGTATGTTCTAAAACTGTCACCAGTAATACATCTGCACTGTGAAACACTGCTTCTAGTTGTTTAAGGACACTGGCAGATGCATACACAAATGTAGATTGCATCTAAATAATTCACCACGTGTACAAATGTATTTCTTCAACATGTGTTTTAAAAGATAAATCTTCATGTAACCAGATTGGGATGGCAGGTATGTCATCCACTAAATTACGCCTTGGCGAGGCGGCAGGCCCCATACTTATACAGCACAGAGAGTTTGGCACTTTTCAGGGTTTCCTACAGAAATAACCACACCAGCCACATACTCTCAGCCCTTAAAAACATGAACTTTTCTGCATTCTGACCTCATGTAAACACACAGAATTCAGATACAACTTCACACGTCCACACAATAAAGCCCCAATCTTGGGCTATTTTGTGTTTTTCTCCTTTTTCTGGCCAATTTCATCATCACAAATGTTCCAGTCCTACAATCAATAATTCTCCCCATTGGACATTTAGCTACATCTTCTGCCAATAACAACATCTGATCAAAGCAGTCTGATCAATAGCCAATTGCAGGATAGTTGGATACACAGGGAACATGGACATGTGAGGAAGTGCATATGTGATGCTATTTCAGCAAATAGAACATGTTTTTAAAGACTTGGTGTTTGCCATTTTTGTTTTGCGTGGAAGCTAGCTTGCTTGCTAACTAATAATCTCCAAAAAATAAAACTATTGCTTTAACAGATATATAATCATTATGGAAAGCACATTTATATTTTTAAAATGTAGTCTCTATCATTTCACATGCAAACCCCACGTTTCTCCCATGTGGGTATAGTTTAGATTTTGATACTTTTAAAATCGTATGGTGGCATTTTTGTGCTTTAAAAAATTGTTTCTCATCAGATATCATGTCTTTTTGCACTGTGTTTGTTATAAGTGATAATAGTAATTCATATATGAATGTAGGCTATGACAGACACGCACACACATAAATGCATGCAAGTACACATAGCGTACATTCTGAAAGAAACATATAGGCATGGATTCAGTCCTTTACCATGAATGTGAAATAAATGAAAGCGTGTGATATTTTTACATGGAAGTGTTTAAATAGCCTATTGCACACGACATACCTACTAATTGTTTGTATGACGGTAGAGGATCTATGGGGCTAGCTGACATTCATTTAGAAACGTGGCATTGCAGGGTTATAGCTACAGTAGCCCAGTTAAAAAGTAGTTATTGGCACAGGGGCAGCGGTGAATGTAGACCGCTTTTGAGTTAAAGAAACTCAACATAGCTGGAGTGAAATCATTATCTTGCAGCAGTTTCTATACGACCAGTAACGTTACCTACTGGACTGAATTGCAACGCAGATGTTAGAGATCAATTTCGGAGGCGTCTATATGTGTACTAACGTTATACGCTCTGTCATCTGGTTAGCAAGATAGGGAACGTTAAAATGCTAGAAGCGGAACTGTCTTAAGTGTGGGTGTATTTTATTTGGATTTCAGAAATAAATGAGTTTCCCGCAAAGATTTTACAGATGCAAAAGCAATAGTTTATTTTTAGTTAGCCAGCAAGCCAGTGTAATAAGTTAGAGATTTACTTCAGTCAGAGGGCGGATTTGAACCTGAGTCTGTCACTCGTACAGAAAGTTCCGAAAGTAGAGGCACTAACCAGCAACCTACGAGGTAAATAGCCATTGTAGCTGCCAAGTTTTACTGTTTTAAATGTGCGCACTTGGATATATGTTCATTTTGTGTCTGTATCCAATGTTTTTATTGGTTAATGTATCTAAAATGACCAATGGGCATATTATTTGTGGGCTTGGACCATTTGAGGCAGGAGAAAGAACAAGAAGGAAAAAAGGGGAAAACCCCTAAGTTTGGGGCTTCATTGTGTGGATGTGTGAACTTGTTTGTGAATTCTGTCTGTCAAAATGGGGTCAGAAGGTACAGAAATGAATGTTTTTTAAGGGCTGAGAGTCTGTGGTCATTGCGGTTATTTCTGTGGGGAACCCTGAAAAGTGCCAAACTCTTGCTGCTGTATCGGTATGGGGCATGCCGCCCCACCAAGGCGTAACATAACATATTCTGCCATATACATTTATATAATTTATGCAATTTCCATTTTCATATTCAATAATTCATGTATTTGTAAAGCTTTAATTTGACAAATTCCTACTTTTTTGGAAATGTATTTGTTGTATACATTGACATCTATAATATCTTCATGAGGGTTAAGGTGAGTTTTACTCTACCCTCTCGGCCCCCCCCCCCCCCACCCAAAAATAAATAAATAAATAAATAAATAAATAAATGAATTAATAAATAAATAAATGTTAACACATGATCACTGAATATTGCTACCATTTAACCATACAATAATGAGGCATGCGGACTTACAAAACCAAGTAGAGTTACTGTTATATAAAACCAGCCGATAATCTTTTAAGCTCCTATCTCATTACCATGACACAGGGTTTTAGCAGAACTATATGCACAGACATTCTGTAGCTCGGCATTCACTTGACTGTGACAGCTAAACACTTTTGAAAAACTGTCACACTGCTGTCATACAAATAAATGACAATGGTATAATATAGACTTCAAATGGAATTCCATGTTTTTTGTTTTAATTCACTGGATTATCTTATAATAATTATGCCTTTTGCTTCATTACATAATGGCTAATTACTATGAAATGGGAGCAATTATATCCCGCATTATAGTACTTCAAATCCTTTTAATATATAATAATTAGAATTGTAATATTATAATTTTGCCTGAAGTGAATTAAAGAAGTTGCTTTACTCAGCCAGGTAGAAAGCAGCCCGGGTAAGAGAGAAGGGACCACAGGTGAGAAGGGTCAGTGGCAGGTAATCGAACCCACACCCATGCAGGGGGGTTCACATACGGTGTGGCTCAAGACCTGGCCCCCCTGTACCACATGACTCACCTGGAGGTTTTGGATATAATTATATTTTGGTCCAGAAGGTTAAAGGTTCAGTTCTAAGGTGGGAAACTGTATGACTGTTCCTCTGAGCAAATAACTTATGAAATTTGCAGTTGTGTAAACTGATAATATGAAAGCTGTGATTATGCGTGTCCTAGACACAGACAATACGGGCCGAGACTAAACCCTTTCCTTGGAATAGCAGGTTGTGCACATTCCTGCTTAATTCTGGACTCAAGCCAGATGTTTAAAAACCTCAACCGAAATGAAGACCAGAAGTATTTTGGCCCTCGGTCATCACAGCTGTCTACCCATGCTATAGTCGCATTTAATGAATCTTAATGATTCACCCTGTAATCTACTCAAAGCATGAGCATACGGAAAAAAATTCCACGTCTTTGAAGTTCTTGGAATTGGAGGCTCAGATTTTAATCTGGAGGTGCTTTTGGGAGGGCAAGGGGGTGAAGATAGGTGCCCTGGGAGGGCAAACTGTCATCATGTGGGGCGATGGAGACAGGGAGGGGGGGGGAAGGCTGCCAGTGGGTCAGGTGTATCAGGTGAGCACAGGGATTATGCGGGTATGTGGATTACTGGGCAGACCAAGCCTGTGTGCTGAGGCAGCATTTTACTTTCACTGTCACACAGCTACGGTACCAGCCTGAAGAACTGGCACTGCCGGGGGCTTGGTGTGTGACCCTAATCAAACTGCAGGATCAACTGGACCAAAAACACCATTTACTGTGCCGTGTAAACCAGGAAGACTGGCATGATTTTATTTGGAGAGTGAGAGAAGTTTGAATGACTGTGAAGGGTGGTATGATAGATACTCAAAATAACTGACACACAGCTAACGACTATATCCAGACTAACGTTGATTGATTATTTTGACAGTTAATCTGTGACTATTTTGACTGACTCATTCTCTAAAGAAATAGATATGAAGGGTTTCCTGTTTTAAACAAACAGATGTGTCGGAGTTTATGAGTGCTGAGAACTTCAGTGCGGCTATTAATATCATACGCTCCCCTGCTCAACACTATGAGTGTGAATCAGCAGGGACCTCACAAGACCTCACAATGTATCCTGATATGTGGGTCACGATATGATACTATTGCGATTCAGCTTGTTTTTGTTGCGATACACCAAGTATTGTGATTCAATACTGCAATATGTTGGTATTTTCATTCATTTGTTTGTCTTTCGTCTGCAGTAAAAAGTTCATATTCCTGAGAGGAAAAATATGCCAAAACCCATTATGCTCCATAATAATAATAATGTCTTGCCGCAATTAATGTCATTTAATGAGTGCAATGAGCAGCCTGCAGGAAAATAAAATGTTCAAGAACACAGAGGTCCCATTAACAGTTTTAATTAATTCCAATAAATGAATGATTAAATTTAGGGGGAAAAATGGAAATAACATTGAAAATGGTGAGACTTCCAATTGCAGCACTACAATGTTAGCAGTCCTTAGTTTCAATCTTAGTTTCAGTTTCAAAGGGCGACATAGCTCAGGAAGTAAGAGGGGTCGTCTGGCAGTCGGAGGGTTGCCGGTTCGATCCCCGCCCTGGGTGTGTCGAAGTGTCCCTGAGCAAGACCCCTAACTGGTCTGGTGGATGAGAGGCATCAATTGTAAAGCGCTTTGGATAAAAGCACTATATAAATGCAGTCCATTTACCATTTACCAAAGATTTGCATAACTAAAATTCAGACCTCAAGAATCTGTTCATTTATTTATTTATTTATTTCTATGATTAGTTAATGATTTATATATATATATATATATATATATATATATATATATATATATATACATATATATATGTATATATATTACTAACTAGTATCGTTTATTTACAATAATTGAGCAGTCATTTCCTTCAGAACCAGGAAATTCCTTCAGAAACTGCTTCACTAGCACATCCATTCTTTCCTGGAATGTTAAATATAGTTTTCAGTTTGCTGACCCTCGGTGCCCTGAGTGATTATCTTAGCCAGGGCCTACTTTTCGCAGCGTTATGAAACACTGACCCAGTTGTGAACTCCCCCGAGGCCTCCTGGCCCTCAGCGAGGAGGTGAGAGGATTACAGTCTGGGCCAGGGCTGAGCACCTCTCTTAGCCCTCCGCCCTAATCCAGGAAACGCCTCTTCAGCAAGACTGTCTCTCCTGCCCAGTCGGTCACACACCCTCCCCTGCTTGTGTTTACACATGTATGCCGAATCCAGGTCAGTGGGTGAAATCTCGGATTCTCTTCCTCGGAGAAGGGCCTTGTGCTCCAGGCTAAAGCTTGTTGTTTCCATGCGACACACAGGTGCGGTATACAGGTGTGGCATACAGGTGCATTCCAGGATGGTTTTCTTTTGAATAACTCAGGTACTGTAGACATCAGGGCCAGACATTCACTGCTTAAGTCCGGAAGGGCTACGTACCATTTGGTGTTTGCTGGCATGTTTGTGAGGTAACAGAAGTTTGTCTGGGTCAGAAAACTGAATCAGGGATTACTCATCCAGCAAGGGAGCACCTATCTTACTGCTGTTGGTTCCAGCTGTTGTTCCGCCAAGGTTTTGCAAATACACTGCAGTATTCGGTGTACTAGTAGTGGAACCAATCTAAAGCTACTTTGCATTCACTCAACAGCGGCTCCTTACTTTAACTGTCACCTAGCACATCACGATGATGCCAACAGGCTGACAACTGTGCTGGCGAGAGGCCATTATATGCTACTTTCCTGGGCAGAGCACTGTTGTAAATCCCCTTTTCACATCTTTATCAATTGGCTTCTTTTTATGTTCTTAGAGACCCAAAGGACTCTGCTAATCATATTCATCAACTGGAGACTTTCTGTTTTTACTAGAGGGAATCAACAACCCAAAGGGTATGCAAATATGCCCAATTATGTCTCAAGCAGAATGTACATAGATTATATTGGGCTTCCTCAGGGAATATATAGGCATTATCAGCATAGGCGTTTAAAAACCAAGATAGTTATTGGGTACTAACAATGTTAGCTAGCTGTAACCAATCGGAAAGATTCTGAATTTTACAACCAAGGAGGAGGGTTACAGCTGGTCCTTTCATTTTAAATAACCAAATGCTACTTAAATTTATAATTCTCTCTTCCTTTGAATGGCTGACCAAATAGGCAGGTAGATCGGAGTTAAAAGATTAGAACAATAGCCAACCGACAGGAAAGTTAGCATCACTTAGCTAAATAAAAGTATATGATGCCACGGAACAGGAGTACAGTGCTGAACTACCCGACAGGTTGCCTATATGCTTTTGAGCAGCAATTATTAGAGCAACAATTGCTGGAGAAATAATTTCTTGAGCTCAATTCTGTGAGCTGTAGCAAGCATAGTGTGTACAAAAAAATAAAAACCCAGTGGCAACAATAAGCAGCACCTGAGAGGTCTGACTGCTGGTTTTAAAAAGGCACTCCATCAGTGATGTGTGCATGAGAGGAGTATGAGAACATGTTGAGATGTACATATGCGATTGGTTAAGTATGAGAACGTAATGATGTGTGCATGCATTTGGTTGAAAATGAGAACATGTGGTTGCTGAGGCTGACCAATGGTTAGCTGCAGAAAAAGTTTCCTGACCTCTCATTGCTATGAAATATATTTTCCAAAACCTTTTCCCCCCAAAAAGTGGAGTGACATCACAGCAAATGCTGCCCAAACTAATTTAAGAAATCAGACTACACACAATCCTAAACAACTTAGATGGGACATGCTAAATTACATTGTTATCATTATTCATTTGCTTGGCAGATCTCACTTATATATTTTTTGGCACTGTCCCTTTGTATAACTGGATTTATTAGCAAACAACTTTGTATTTATTGACATAATTCCAGTGAAGAACCTTGCTTACAGCTGCAACACCGGTGTCCCTCAGGAGATGAAGGCATGTCACAGTCACTGGTTTGTGCTGATCTGTTTTCCAGATGAGCTCTATATTCCTTTGGATAACCTGTCACAACTCTTCTTGGCTTTAGTGACACAGTATGCTGTTAGTCTGCCCAAAAGCCTGTTCCTTTCGCACTTAATGAAGTGCTGAGACACAACTGAGCAATTACGGAGTGCAGAGGTGCAGCAGAGGAAGGATTAACTTGAAGGAGGTGGAGACTCAGCTTCAGAAGTAAACCGTTCCAGTGGATTAATTAAAGAAACCGACTAGCATTAGAAATGTTCAATAAGTAATTTGAAAAGAGCTCAGTAGTAAGCCAAAGCAGACTGTGTCTGTAACAGGAAACAGCTGTACTTATGAAAGGACACGGTGGATGTTGCTTTCTAACTATTCATTCTTTTGGTTATCAGTCCTTTCAGAATGGGGCTAAACAGTACTGAAACTACAATAAAACTACAACAGCAACAGTAAATTAATCACATCAATTTTGAATCTGTATAGAGAAAGTTTCAATTAACAGCATGTATATGCATGTATACAGTTTTCCTCCTCCCATAAAGTAGTCCTGCCTTACAGTATGTTTTTATTTCCCACATGTAGAACTTTCCATTTAGCTATATTTAATTTCATTTGCCATGTTTCCACCCACTTCTAAATTCTGTTTAAATCTTATTGGATTACTTAGTAGATTCCCAAACTAAATCACACAATTTTGTATCATCCATAAATTAAACTAACGTATTTTCGATGTCCCTGTCAAGGTTGTTTATGCAAAAAAGGAAGAGCAGTGGTCCCAAACACTGACCCTTGTGGGACTCCACTTCCCACAGTACCTTGCTCAGATACTGTGGCGAAGATATAAGCAGTGAAGTTATACAGGGGACTGTGATTTGGAGGAGCCCATGAACCCATCAGGGAGAACAGGCCCTATATCAAAAAAACAATTTTGTATGGGCCCTTTCATTTCAGACACTCATTAAGCATGAGAGAAAATATACATATGTTCTAAGTACCACCTCTTTTAAATATCCTTCACTAAGCAAACTCATTTCAGTCATGGTTATTACACTTTCTTTGTACAATAGTCTCTGATCATGTCACACTTACATGCCCATTCTACAAAAAATTTAAATTATTAAATTGAATAATCTGTGGTCATTTCTTTGGTACTAGAATTATTTTTGATATGCAGATATTGCTGGGAATATGTCTGTGTATGTTGTTGTCCACTGTCGTGTATATTTAATAATGTGATAATGCAGAATGACGTAACTGTTAGCTAGTGTTAGCTTCCTGAGGAGCAGCATAGGGCAGGAGAGACTGAATGAACTGGCTTTACCTTCTATTGAGAGCATCAGATTGCTGATAGTTTTTGTAAAACGTAAGACTCTTCGGATGCCCTTCAAATGAATGAACAGATGAAGTGCTTTTCAAGGGGATTGGTGTTGGGTTTCCAATGGGCCGCTGTGCCAAATTGTTATAGATTAAACTGCGCTGCAGTCGTGCCTCTCAACAATTGTTTTTGATGTGTATGAGCAAAGCTGATAAACAGTGATAAACAGTGAACCTTGATCATAAAATTTTGGATAAGGATAACCGTAATTCACGTTTCATAAAGTGACCAGATCATTTTAAGATCTAAAACTATAAGTAGGATGGGTGAGAGTGTTTCAATAAAATTATCTTTTAGATCTTGGAAATTGCTTACTATGGAAAAGAAATTGGTTGTTCAATGATTTTTCATGTGGTATGATCCCCATATTATAGCGATCTCAGGGAGTATGCTTTTTTCGTCATCTTGGTGTCAGACTGGGAGATACTGACTGCGCGTTACCTCATGTAGCTTTTGGGATCTTGAGGTGAGCAAAAGTGTCATGGCAGTAACACGTGGATTTTATTGTAAGGTGATTTTTAGCTAGCTAGTATGGTTAAACTTTGTGCTGGTTTTGGTTGTACCAATACTTGCTAGCTTGCTTGCAGGTGAACTTCTAGTCCAGTGGTGAGTCGGGAAATTCTTATTCTTAATGCTTATAACCTCCTCTTCGGCTGAGGCTGCCAGTGTTCGCAGATCTGATAGGGGGAGGAAGGTTGAGACTGCCAGTGTTGACACAGATCTGATAGGGGGAGGAAGGCTGAGGCTGCCAGTGTTCGCAGATCTGATAGGGGGAGGAAGATTGAGACTGCCAGTGTTCACAGAGCTGATAGGGGGAGGAAGGCTGAGGCTGCCAGTGTTGACACAGATCTGATAGGGGGAGGAAGGTTGAGGCTGCCAGTGTTCACAGATCTGATAGGGGGAGGAAGGTTGAGACTGCCAGTGTTGACACAGATCTGATAGGGGGAGGAAGGCTGAGGCTGCCAGTGTTCGCAGATCTGATAGGGGGAGGAAGGTTGAGACTGCCAGTGTTCACAGAGCTGATAGGGGGAGGAAGGCTGAGGCTGCCAGTGTTGACACAGATCTGATAGGGGGAGGAAGGCTGAGGCTGCCAGTGTTCACAGATCTGATAGGGGGAGGAAGGTTGAGGCTGCCAGTGTTGACAGATCTGATAGGTGGGGCAGTCTCAGTTTCAGATAGAGCTCCGGGTTCCAGGACTGAAAGCTGATATTCCGCTGGCCGCTGCAATCCGCCAAAACAAATGAAGCATCCAGTGGATCGCTTTAATCCGATTAGCTGTTTGTGGTACAGAGGATTGGCCTATAAAATGGATTAACCCTGGGATTCACATAAACGCATTGGGCTTTACTGACAGGGATCCAAGCGAGGCGATTAGCGTGTGCTTTTACACAGGGAGCACGTGAGAATGCGTGAGCGCGCAGCACGAATAGTCACGCAGTACTGTAAAGTGCGGCTTGACCACGCAGCGTTGTAGGCACACAACACTGCACCGTTTGGGCACGGCTGCTTTCCAGCATGAGGAGTGAACAGACACAATGAACAACCACTCTTCCGGTTACATCTTTATCTTTGAGAAGAAAAATTACAAATGTACAAAGCTACACCTATAAAAATTCCAGTAAAATACAATACAAATGGAATGTGTGCAAATACATTTTAAAAAATGTTTTACACGTAAAAAACGAAACAAAAATAAATCACATATATCAGTAACACCATATAAAATTTACAGAAGAGTTAAGTCAAATACAGTGCATAGTGTTATATATTTTTAGGTGCTGACAAAATGGGAATGTTCCTGAACAAATATGAAAGAAAACAAAATAATTTGCCTTTTAACAACAGAATGTGCATGTGATAAAAAATATATTCTACAGCATATGTTTACTGTGCATATTGTATGACTTGAATTGTAGTAAAAATGTGAATGTTTCTTAACCATTGGTTTCAAATGTAACCAATGTTCAAAATCATTTTATACACACCTGAACTTTCTGATGTTTCTTTTCCCTAAGAGAAAAGACATGGTTTTTTGAAAAGTTGGTGACCAAACTTTTTTGCAATTTTTTGCAAGAAGTCTGTCCTTTGGAAATTTTTAAAAACCAGTTTAGTTTTCTAAAAATGTGAATTGAATTCACCTGCACATAGCAGTTGGTATTTTTATATCACATTACTGTTCTCATAGCTATTGCATTTAAAAAGTAGCTTAATGTTACACAAACAACATAAATTAATAGAAAAATAACACATAAACAGACATCTATGTTGGTGTTACCATCATTTCTTATAATTTCCACATAACATATTAAATCCTAATGTCACTTAAAACAACATCTTAACTACTAAAAATTTGGTTCATTATTTCCATTAAACTGCCTGGCTTTTTTCAGAACCCACTGGCGGGCAAGGCCAAATGTTCGTAACACCGGCGGGAGTACGCTGAATTTCGAACAGCGCCTCCGGTGGTCGAACTCCAAAAGCAGGCGGCCATTTCAGTGTCGAAGAGCACACTAGACCTAAAAGCCCCATCCGATGGACGAAGTAATTGGACGTGTCTTCTTTCTTTTCGCATCTACGTGTGACTCACCCTACAGAAGCGTTCACTGAACGGATGACCCCGTTCCTTTCCCTCAAACAGCCAACACATCAGGTGACCCCCTGAATAAAACAGTGTAGCATTCCGACAGAGTGTCCGACCAACTGCTGCTCATCTCTCCCCTCAAAATGCCTACTAAAATTTTACCTACTTCTCAACTATGGGCATAAGAACATAAAAAGAAGTGAACGGACATGTGTGTGTTGAGTTCCTGCCATTTCATATTCTAATCAATGACATATTGCCAAGTGAAATCCAGTCCACAAAAGCTTGTTGCAACATGGAAATCACCTGAAGTAAAAAAAAAAAGAAAAACTGGACAGCCTGTGACATTACTCTCGCTAAAAAGGCAAACCCTGTCCTGCTCTTCCCCAGGATCAGATACATTTGCGGGCTGAGGGCAGAACCTGGAGTCACCGGGCGAGGTTGCTGCAGCAGGGGTGGGGCTCCTGGGTGCCGGGGCGAGGGGGTGGGACTCAGGGGCGGGACCGGATGCAGTGATTGGGCCGTCGGGACATGATGAAGCCACGCAGGCACAGGCAGCGGTAGGAGCCGTCTGTGTTGATGCACTGGCCATTCACACACTCCGCCGCAAGGTCGTCCGCCTCCTCGCATTCGTTTATATCTGCAGGAGCGGGAGGAAGGACCAGTACAACTGAGGTTAAATGGGGACATGACTGAATTCCTGTCAATCAAAGCTTTTTTCCCCCCAAGAGATTGGCTAAAAAATTTACAGCTTGACTTCAGACAGCCCACCACAGTGCATCTGTATTTGATAAATACGCCAGAGTGTCATATTTGCTCACAGCTAGCAAGCTGTGATATTAATGTTGCAGAAAAATTCTGTTTAATTCAATTCTATTTATTTGATATATAGCTTTTTACAGGGAACTGTCACACAGATGCTTTACAGAGAAACAGAAGTACAATTGGGAAGAAACCAGCCCTGAATCTTCAAAAAGCAAGCAAGTGAGAAAAACACTTAAACGGTGGCAAGACAGAAACCCCCCAAAGGGAAGAAATCTTGAGAGGAACTTGGCTACAGAGGGGGAACGTATCCTCCCCTGGCCAAGCCCGGTATAAAGTAAGGGTAGAATGGACAGGAACAGAATTGTAATGAGCCATCTAATTTAAAAATATAACAGACAATGACAGAAACCCAACTGGCTGCAGCTGAATGCCCACAGTAGCAGAGCAGAAGGCGCAGAGAGCCCACCTATGCAGGTCATGGAGGTCATGTCCAGGTGGTAGCCGTCGTAGCAGTCGCAGGTGTATCCCTCGGCCACGCGGATGCAGCGGCCGTTCTCGCACCCGTGCAGGATCCCGCAGTCCTCCGCGCCGAGGCCCTCGTACGACTCATACCGCCCTGAGAGGGACAGACACAGGGCCGTCACAAGACCTTCACCCTCATACCGCCCTGAGAGGGACAGACACAGGGCCGTCACAAGACCTTCACCCTCATACCGCCCTGAGAGGGACAGACACAGCGCTGTCACAAGACCTTCACCCTCATACCGTCCTGAGAGGGACAGACACAGGGCCGTCACAAGACCTTCACCCTCATACCGCCCTGAGAGGGACAGACACAGCGCTGTCACAAGACCTTCACCCTCATACCGCCCTGAGAGGGACAGACACAGGGCCGTCACAAGACCTTCACCCTCATACCGCCCTGAGAGGGACAGACACAGCGCTGTCACAAGACCTTCACCCTCATACCGCCCTGAGAGGGACAGACACAGCGCCGTCACAAGACCTTCACCCTCATACCGCCCTGAGAGGGACAGACACAGGGCCGTCACAAGACCTTCACCCTCATACCGCCCTGAGAGGGACAGACACAGCGCTGTCACAAGACCTTCACCCTCATACCGTCCTGAGAGGGACAGACACAGGGCCGTCACAAGACCTTCACCCTCATACCGCCCTGAGAGGGACAGACACAGCGCTGTCACAAGACCTTCACCCTCATACCGCCCTGAGAGGGACAGACACAGGGCCGTCACAAGACCTTCACCCTCATACCGCCCTGAGAGGGACAGACACAGCGCTGTCACAAGACCTTCACCCTCATACCGCCCTGAGAGGGACAGACACAGGGCCGTCACAAGACCTTCACCCTCATACCGCCCTGAGAGCGACAGACACAGCGCTGTCACAAGACCTTCACCCTCATACCGCCCTGAGAGGGACAGACACAGCGCTGTCACAAGACCTTCACCCTCATACCGCCCTGAGAGGGACAGACACAGGGCTGTCACAAGACCTTCACCCTCATACCTCCCTGAGAGGGACAGACACAGGGCTGTCACAAGACCTTCACCCTCATACCGTCCTGAGAGGGACAGACACAGCGCTGTCACAAGACCTTCACCCTCATACCGCCCTGAGAGGGACAGACACAGCGCTGTCACAAGACCTTCACCCTCATACCGCCCTGAGAGGGACAGACACAGCGCTGTCACAAGACCTTCACCCTCATACCGCCCTGAGAGGGACAGACACAGGGCCGTCACAAGACCTTCACCCTCATACCGCCCTGAGAGGGACAGACACAGCGCTGTCACAAGACCTTCACCCTCATACCGCCCTGAGAGGGACAGACACAGGGCTGTCACAAGACCTTCACCCTCATACCGCCCTGAGAGGGACAGACACAGGGCCGTCACAAGACCTTCACCCTCATACCGCCCTGAGAGGGACAGACACAGCGCTGTCACAAGACCTTCACCCTCATACCGCCCTGAGAGGGACAGACACAGGGCTGTCACAAGACCTTCACCCTCATACCGCCCTGAGAGGGACAGACACAGCGCTGTCACAAGACCTTCACCCTCATACTGCCCTGAGAGGGACAGACACAGGGCCGTCACAAGACCTTCACCCTCATACCGCCCTGAGAGGGACAGACACAGGGCTGTCACAAGACCTTCACCCTCATACCGCCCTGAGAGGGACAGACACAGGGCTGTCACAAGACCTTCACCCTCATACCGCCCTGAGAGGGACAGACACAGCGCTGTCACAAGACCTTCACCCTCATACCGCCCTGAGAGGGACAGACACAGCGCTGTCACAAGACCTACAGGATTCACAAGACCTGCATGAACTGTAAGGCCTCCACCAACCTCAAGGCCTCCGTGCCGAGGCCCTCCGGGCTGAGGCCCTCGTATGACTCATACCGCCCTGAGAGGGACAGACACAGGGCTGCCACAAGACCTGCACAAACCGCAAGGCCATTAGCCTTTCTTTGTACATAAGTTTTTACTTTTCATTCATCTTTGGGTCTTCCATGTGCAGAGAAGCTGGAGCCAGGCAATAAATTATCGATACAGTAACAATAATAAATATAGCTACAAGCAGCGATTCCCAGGGTCCGTGCAGCATCAGCAACAGTTGGCAAACTCAATGACTCTGTGATGGTGGACAACAATGGGTTCCAACTGAGATTGTGGATCATGCCATCAACTTAGGGACCTGTCTGATGCAGCAGTGAATTATTTAATATTTCTTCATATTTGGATTGGGCTATAACTTTAGGGCTGGAAGTTATGATCTAAGTTTCATACCAAACTTTATGTCAAATAGTTTTGGAATTATTAGCATTTTTGTTATAAGCCTGCTAATTCTTTGGATCATCATCCAGTCGCATTTTGACATAAATGCTAAAAAACGAATCTGTATAAAGGTAGATGAGATAAGGTAAAATAACAAAAGTATTCCAAATTGGTCTATTTTTATGAGAGGAGAAGCATTTTAAGTGTTTTCCAAAACATTAAAAATGGTTGAAAATCCAATATGTTGGACTTATGGTTCTTTGAGGCAAATTCGTTCACTGTGAGGACAGACATCTACAGACATTATATTCATAGTCTCCAGGTCAAACAGTGCAGAAATTATGATTGCATAATAATTGCACTTCCAACTGAACCATTTTTTCAATTATAATGCCACAAAGTGGCCGATTGGCACACAATTCGGTACCGCATTGTTGGGTGACACCCTCTAGCAAAACACCAAGTTTCATAAGAATCAGCCAAGTAGTTAAGGAAGAAAAGAAACAGGTGAGTAATTATAACACAAAATGGCCGCCAATTAAAGATGGTGGTGACCCATAAAGCACATATTTATGTTCCTAATGGGGGCTTTTGTCATTACAGAAAGTTTGAAATTTCTGCAAAGGAACAGTCATTTTTTATTGAATTTTCGATTTGTAAAATATTTGGATGACTATAGCACCACCTTGCGGTTGGATTGGACTAAGGTTTTAGGGCAGGAGTGTGGATCCAACAGACAATGCGACATAGGGGTGCCATAGCTCAGGAGGTAAGACCGATCAAGAGGAAAAACTGTCCTATGACCTAAGACAGATCGTCTGGCAGTCGGAGGGTTGCCGGTTCAAACCCTGCCCTGGGCATGTCGAAGTGTCCTTGAGCAAGACACCTAACCCCTAACCCCTAACTGCTCTGGCGAATGAGAGGCATCAATTGTAAAGCGCTTTGGATAAAAGCGCTATATAAATGCAGTCCATTTACCATTTACCACAATGCACATACCAAGTTTCATACCTTCATGTCAAACAGTTTAGAAAAGGCCACACTTATTGAAAATTCATTGTTTTAACATTTGGCCATGTTTTGACATAACCACTAGAAATGTAATGCCTGTATAAAGGTATGTGAGATGAGGTAAAAGACCAAATTTCATTCAAATTGGTCAATTTTCATAAAGAAGCATCCTTAGTAAAAAATTCACAAGGTCAGAAAAGCCAAAATGGCATCTCATCTTATCACAGGGGCTAGGCTTGTGAATGTTAAAATTTAGTCACGTGCACTACAGCGCCACCAAGTGTTCAATCAGAACCACAATTTAAACGATGCACGAGGTCAGCCCCTCAAACAAGCCCACCTACCTACCACATTAAGATGTACTCTAGATGTACTCTATGTGCTCAATGGGAGGACACAGGACTGGCACAAATTATGGAAACACTGCATTTATAAAGAGAGAGAGACAATTTCTGCAATATTTTGCAACAATTTGTCTTTTTGGCATAATTAATGGAATATGTAATGAATATAATATCAATATAAAACAAAAATGAACAAATAATTAGCATTTGTGTTAAACAAGTAATAATCATAGCACTTTTGAATATGTTTTAATACAAATCTACATTGAGCAGTCTAATGTTTCTAAATTTTATAATCAGCTCAAGCATTCATTTCTTTGTCCAGTATTTCTCTACATAAAATTATAATTTTCATCCAAAAAAACTTTTTTTTGGCTTGTATACTTTGCTTGAAATTACTGATGGTCACAATGCCATTACCAGCATGGTCAAAAAGAGGAAGATTTTTACAGAAGAAAATGGCTCTGAGAAAACAAACACAGAAGGAAGGGCACAGATGAAAGTTTCAAAAGTACTGAACTTCTTGAAGCACATTGTTTCCATAATTTGTGCCAGAACTGCATATATATATATATATATATGTATATGTGCCTATTGATATGGAATCTTGAAATGAGAGATTGCACAGAGACTCTTGGACTTAACTTTCCTTCACTTGGATTCTGTGAATTCTTGGACTTCAATGTTTCAATCTATTGATTAAGACACTAATATGTCGTAAGTGAAAATCCACCATTGCTATCCCACAGAATGGCAAATAGGGCTTGGCCCTGTACTCCCTCTACTGGTGGGTGGTGATTATGACACTCTTTTTCTCCCCGCCTTGGTCAGGGGTACAGACAGCTGGTGAAATGTGCTTTCTCACTCTTATAGTTTTCTGGTCAGGAGTACAGACAGCTGGTAAAATGTGCTCTCTCACTCTTATAGGTTTCTGGTCAGGGGTACAGACAGCTGGTAAAATGTGCTCTCTCTCACTCTTATAGGTTTCTGGTCAGGGGTACAGACAGCTGGTCAAATGCTCGCTCACTCTTATAGGTTTCTGGTCAGGGGTACAGACAGCTGGTAAAACGCTCTCTCTCACTCTTATAGATTTCGGGTCGGGTACAGACAGCTGGTAAAACGCTCTCTCACTCTCATAGGTTTCTGGTCAGGGGTACAGACAGCTGGTAAAGTGCTCGCTCACTCTTATAGGTTTCTGGTCAGGGGTACAGACAGCTGGTAAAATGCTCTCTCTCACTCTTATAGATTTCGGGTCAGGGGTACAGACAGCTGGTAAAACGCTCTCTCTCACTCTCATAGGTTTCGGGTCAGGGGTACAGACAGCTGGTAAAATGCTCGCTCACTCTCATAGGTATCTGGTCAGGGGTACAGACAGCTGGTAAAATGCTCGCTCACTCTCATAGGTATCTGGTCAGGGGTACAGACAGCTGGTAAAATGCTCGCTCACTCTCATAGGTATCTGGTCAGGGGTACAGACAGCTGGTAAAATGCTCTCTCACTCTTATAGGTTTCTGGTCAGGGGTACAGACAGCTGGTAAAATGCTCGCTCACTCTCATAGGTATCTCGCCGGAGTCCATCGCTGAGCCTCCCCTCTGAGAAGTCTGGGTAGGGCGGGGCCTCCCGGGGTAGGAAGCTTCTCCAGGGCTCGGACGGGCCCTGCTCGTCTTCGTCCTCATCCTCCTCATAGTTTTCAGGGAGGGGTGCGAGGCTCAGGCTCCTGGGGTCGCCCCGGCTGGGGGGGCGGGGCCGGGCCCCATAGGCCGGCTCAGTGAGAGGGTCCACTATTCGGAAAGGGGGCCTGAGGTCGGACTCGGACGGCACAAAGCGCGGGTCAAAGTCCTCTTCATAGTAACGACCGGCACTGCAACGAATGAAACCCACAATCAGGTCATATTCCTCAAACTGCTGATTAGCAGAAACAGAGGGCTGAAGTGCAGTGCATGGGCCTCCACTACTCTACTTATGCCATTCGTGACCTTTCAAAATATCATTTCATTGGATGAAGTCAGTCACAGCTAACAAGAAATGTTCCAAGAATGTTGTGGGAGATTCATATTTGGTTGTGAGACAACATGACAAGAATTTTCATAACTTAATGCCAAGGTCACGTAAAAAACACAACAGACATGTTGCTCTAGCAACCATTAAGTCATGAGAAAACAGTGATAAAAACGAGGGTATGTGATGATTCCAGGAAGCTATTTCTCTTGATAAATGAAACTGAATAGAATTCTAAGCCTGGTTGAATGTACTGAGCTGGGAATGTTTATTTTAAAATTCCATAAATGTTCTGTAAACCAATGGTTTTCTGAGCTATACTGAGTGACCAACACACACTCTGACCGAAGGATGCTTCCTCAGAAGTTAACAAGCACAAGACTGTTATGAGTAGAGCATGATGGGAAGGTTACCCTGGCTGGCTGTAAGGAGGCTCCCGCACTCCGTAAGGGTCCACGGGTATGCCGCTGTAGCCAGGTCTCCTGCCCCCTGGTGGTGGATAATCGTCATAGCCCGGGCGGAAGTAGTCAGGCCCCGGAGGCAAGGGCTCGGGGTATGATTCGGGGTCATAGGGCAGGCCGTATCCCCGCCCGGGGGTGGGACCCCGGGAGGGGCCATACCCCCGTCCCGTGAAAGGCGGGGTGTAGACGGGGGTCCTCAGGACACTGCACAGTGCCTCGTAGTCATCTGGTGAGACAAACGGTAACTGGTGAGATCGACGTCACTGTTCCAAAACATGCTAACGTGTCGTACGAAGAAGTACCAACATCTGCAATCCCCACTGCCATTAGTATTGTATAAACTGTCTTCATAAGTCTTTGTGAATAAAAGAGGCATTTTAATTAAATGCCACGAGTGGTGCCCTGCCTTCGAATCCTGGACGTCTTTTGAATATAAAAATGGCCACACAGAGTGTCGCACGGCTTAGCCTGTGGAGCACCCCGCAGTCTGACCTTGTCACAAGTTTCGCTTTTGATTGCCTTTGGAGTCTGTTACTGGCATTTGTCAACAGAGAATGTGCACTTCAACCACACGTGAATTATTTGATTACAAATCTAAAATCGTGGAGTACAGAGCCAAATCAAGAAAAATGATGTCTTTGTCCCATTATGGAGCTCACCGTATACAATATGAACATAAAATATTATTTCCGTCTTATCTTCTGTCATCTGCACAAAAATAAGAGCTGCGGCACCTTGCAAATCCATTTCACCAGGCTCCCTTCACAACGCGTTGGTGAGCAGGCGTGACCGCGTGAGGATTAATCAACCAAGCATCCCTCAGACGTTTGTTAATTCAGACTCCTCAAATACTCCCTCAAAATCTCCCTCTTCAGACATCTCTGAGATTAATGTTCATATTATACATAACTGCAAATTTGTCTTAAAAACGACTGTCCGTTATTTATTTATTTATGTGATTACTCTGATTACAAATGACAAAGCAAACAGCAGTTAATATTGACAGTCATAAAAACAACACTCAAAATGTGGAAATATATAAGAAATTTTACTGAAGAAGCTCAGCTGGTGCTGACATAAGCATGAATGAACATAAATGAAATATGACAGAAGCATGTGATGGTAAGACGCTGTAATCGGCTTATCTGCTCAGAGCCAATCAAAATGCCTCAAAACTCATGGGACGACACCTCACCTTGCAGCAGGACAATGAGTCCAAAACACACTGCTAAATAAACCTGGGAGTTTTTTAGGGCCAAAAAGTGGAATGATCTTCGCCGGTCAAGTCAATCACCTGACCTGAATCCAATTGCTGAAGACAAGCCTGAAGGCAAGAATGCCCCAGAAACAAACAGGAACTGAATATGGCTGCAGCATCACCAGGGAAGGCGGGTCACAGGCAGTCCTTGAATGTGAAGCACTTGCAGACTTTTGCTCCCATAAAATGGGGGACTATGTATAAATGGGCTGTCATTCGGAGCCGAAACAACAGAAATTGTGTCACTGTCAAACTGTACAAAAAATGAAGCATATTGTGCATAACACAGATAATACAATATCATAAGATGCAGGCAGTACGCCTGGCTCTTACATACAATGCACGTGTTTTTAGGCAGGGCGCGGTACCTGAGTCTCGGGCGGGACACAGGGCGCACTGCAGCCCCCAGGCTTCTCCGTAGAGACAGCAGCACTCGGTGAACGTCACCTGCCCCTCCAGCAGGGGGCTCTGGCACACCAGGCTGGCGGTGACGTGCTGCCAGCAGAAGGCCAGGTTCTCGTCTGGGGAGAGGGAGAAACCGGCCGTGATGTCACTGCATACATCATGTCTGAGGGCGTGGTGCTAAATCAAATCTGGTTTACTGATTGCCACTGAATGCTCTTTTGTAATGATACTATGATAACAGTTTTATATATGTGGCACCCAACGTGGGGCTGGGCATCTCCAATTCCCACCCCAGTTTGGAATGACCAATCATCATCATCATCAGGACAGTGTAGACATCCATGGTTCTAAACATGTGGTATCACCAGATGGTTCTTTTCAACCGCTGCCTACAGCTGAGCTCGCACAGGGTGGAGTTGGAGCAGGACCTTTAATACGCAGCTCTCGCGTGCAGCCCATGAGTGCCTGATTGACCCGCGGAGGTCCCTGCAATTAGCGCAGACCCCTAACCAGCTCAACCCTCCCATACCCTGGGTGGTGCAATCACCAATTGTACATCACCCTAATGCAGCATAGTTGGCACTGGCACTAGCCCGGATTCGATCCAGTGGACCAAATGGAGGCTCATTCATGCGCCACAGCGTGCTGCTTAACCGAATGAGCCACTCGACAGCCCTGGGCATCCGTCTATTTTTACCCAAATTTGTAAATTATACCTTTAGTCCTCATTGACCACTGAATGTCATGTATGGCTTTAATAACCAACCAGAAGTTCGGCACTGAGCTACTTTAGTTCTCACTATTCCTGTCCCCTTCTTCATAAACTTCTCTGCCAAATTCGCCCTGGTGGACATGTCAAGGTTATACTCTTTTCTATAGACTGATCTTGCACAATATATAGACTGATTAACAGAGCTATTTTACAGCACAGATCATCAAGGTCGCACATGACCCATAATGCATGTTGGGAATATCTAGCTACATTTTTATGTAAGCTTCTTTTCTCCACAGAGTTTTACCTGTTGAAAACCACAACCACACAGGTGGAGTCTGAAGGCTGAAATTCAGAAGAACCAAACCTCCTCCTTCCCCCAGCCCCTCGGGGTCTGTGAGCTCGCGGATGTGGGAGGGGCTTACCTACGGTCAGGCTGGTGGAGTTGATGCAGCGGCGTTGGGTATCGTCCAGCACCAATGGCGGCTCACAGGAGCAGAAGTATGAGCCCACTGTGTTTATACAGAGGCCCCCCTCGCACGAGTCCCCCCGCTCACACTCGTTATTGTCTGGGAAACAGGAAAGGAGGAAGAGGAGAAAGGAGGAGGGGGAAGATGCAGGAGAGATGATGAGGTAAAGAAGAGAGAAGAGAGAAATAGGTAAAGGTGCAGGTAGAATACAAACAAGAGGAAAATGGCAAGGGAGAGGAAGAAAGATAAGTTGAGTGAGTAATTAAGTAGTAATAATGAAGCAATAACATAGTAATAATGCAGTAGTAACACAATAAGTATGCAGCAGTAACATAATAATGCAGCAGTAATAATGCAGCAGTAACATAGTAATGATACAGCAGTAACAGTGATAATGCAGCAATAACACAGTAATAATGCAGTAGTAAAATAGTAATAAAGTAGCAGTTGTAATGCAGCTGTAAAATAGTAATATGCAGCAGTAATAATGCAGCAGTAACATAGTAATAATGCAGTAATAATGCAGCAGAAACATAATAATGCAGCAGTAACAGTAATAATGCTGCAGTAACAGCAATAATGCAGCAGTAACATAGTAATAATGCACCAGTAATAATGCAGCAGTAACAGTAATAATGCAGCAGAAATAAATGCAGAAGTAACAGTACTATAGCAGCAGTAATGCAGTAATAATGCAGCAGAAGTAATGCAGTAATAATGCATTAGCAGTAATGCAGTAATAATACAGCAGCAGTAATGCAGTAAGTGGATGCAGTAATAAATGCAGAGCTAACAGTATTTAAGCAGAAGTAATGTAGTAATAATGCAGCAGCAGTAATGCAATAATAATGCAGCAGCAGCAATGCAGTAAGTGCAGCAGTAATAAATGCATAAATAACAGTGAGTAACCTACAGTAATGCAGTAAGTGCAGCAGTAATAAATGCATAAGTAACAGTGAGTAACCTGCAGTAATGCAGTAATAATGCAGCAGCAGTAATGCAGTAATAATGCAGCAGCAGCAATGCAGTAAGTGCAGCAGTAATAAATGCATAAGTAACAGTGAGTAACCTGCAGTAATGCAGTAATAATGCAGCAGCAGTAATGCAGTAAGTGCAGCAGTAATAAATGCAGAAGTAACAGTGAGTAACCTGCAGTAATGCAGTAATAATGCAACAGCAGTAATGCAGTAAGTGCAGCAGTAATAAATGCATAAGTAACAGTGAGTAACCTGTAGTAATGCAGTAAGTGCAGCAGTAATAAATGCATAAGTAACAGTGAGTAACCTGCAGTAATGCAGAAATAATGCAGCAGCAGTAATGCAGTAAGTGCAGCAGTAATACATGCAGAAGTAACAGTGAGTAACCTGCAGTAATGCAGTAATAATGCAGCAGCAGCAATGCAGTAAGTGCAGCAGTAATAAATGCACAAGTAACAGTGAGTAACCTGCAGTAATGCAGTAAGGGACTGACCGATGCACTCCAGCAGGACGGTGTCGTAGTAGTAGCCCGTGGTGCAGTAGCAGGAGTAGCCGGGGATGTGGTTGACGCACACGCCGCTCTTGCACACCTGGGGGTCGAACACTTTGCACTCGTCCACATCTGCGCGGAGGGGAGAGAAGTGGTGGCAGTCAACTCCTTAAGGTTACGACAGAAAGAGGGCACGGTTCGCACCCCGACGCCGTGGTGCAGGGGGTAAAACAGGGAGACCGCGCGTGAAAGTGGTGCAGGGGGTAAAACTGGGAGACCGCACGTGAAAGTTTGGGAAGGCCATGCTTGGCTATGTTAAGGCTGGAAGTTGTTTTGGTGGACCAGTAGGGGGCAGTCATCCCTCTGAACCAAACACATCCCAGTGCAGTAATGGAGGCACTGTGCTATGGAGGCATGGCACTATCCATCTAATTAGACGTTAAACTCAGGTCTTGACTTACCATGGTCATGAAGGAACCCATGTCACTTATTACAAAGCGTTGGGGGGTTTGCCCAGTGTCTTGGAAAAAATTTGCAAACTACCTTTCTCGGTGTGGCCACCCAGTCATCCCTAGTTTCTCCCTCTACACCTCAGCCGATGTGCAGAGAGCACTCTGACCCAAAATGTATTGCCCAGGTGGGGGCTACACACTCGTGGAGGCTTAGGGAGCTTCGCCCCTCCACTGTAAAGTGATTGGACGTAATGAGATAAAAGATGCCACGTATACACATCTGCATTATTCTGATTGGACACTGACCTCTGTAGCTGAAAGCACCCGGTCCTGTGGTAACATATCCCTTTCCGCTCGGGCAAAGCTCCTGGTACTCCGCTGTGCACAGGATAGGACACAGAAGCACCATGTTACTAGCGTTCATTAGCATCATTAGCATTAATGTTTACATGTTAGCAGAAGCCTTGAACAAGCTACACTGCATTTAAATTAGAAGGGGTACAAGGAAACACTGACTCTGAGTTGAGTGTCTAAGCTAAAGTACTTTGTTTAAAGGCCCAGTAACAGTGTCTTATCATTTGCTGGGTAGTGTCAAAGTATCTTTTTGGCTGCTCTTCCAAAACCATCTGAACAAAAATACTATGGAATTAAAAAGAGTTTCTAGGTCATTCCATATGCCAGCCCTAGTATCAGCAACTTTCCAAAGCTACAGTAGAACTCAGTGGATCTTTTACACTCACGTGAGCTTCCTATCCAGCCATCTGGAGCTATACTGTCCCTCAGGAAAATTCTGTCTGGTAAATTCCCCACCCCAAAAAACTGAGCGGGATATATGTATACACAGTGACCTCCGTAGTGTTTGGGACAAAGCCATATTTTTCTTGATTCGCCTCTGTACTCCAGAATTTTAGATTTGTAATTCAATAATTCACACAGCGCACATTCTTAGCTTTTATTAAAGGGCATTTTCATACACTTAGGTTTCACCATGTAGAAAGTACAGCGCTTTTTATACACAACCCCCCATTTCAGGACTGTAAAAATACCCTTAAATAAACGCTGAGAATGTGCCCCTTAAGCGTATGTGAATCGTTCAATTACAAATCTAAAATTCAGTGCGGAGCTAAATAAGTAAAAAAAAGTCTTTGTCCCAAACATTAGGGAGCTCACTGTACATACATGCTGAGAATCCACAGTTAGGGGGATTGTGCTGGTGGGTGTGCAGTGAGGGTGCCTACCCGACCCCAGGGTGGGGCAGGGAGAGAACTGGCAGCCCAGGCCCCAGGCCTCCCCGATGGTGCAGCAGCACTCCTGGTGGGTGGTGTTGCGGGAGATGGTGTTGCAGGAGCCCTGCTCCCGCGTGCTGTGGTAGCACTCCCGAGCCTCCCCCGGGCGGGGCGGGGGCAGGCGGACGCTCGAGTCTGGGCGGGGCTGAGACTCCGGTTCGGAGATGGAGGATGAGGATGAGGATGAGGAGGAACTGCCGGGGAACATGGGGTGACCTGGGAGAATAGGCACATGATGAAACACACACACGCGCACACACACACACACACAATATTCACATGGTTACAGGGTCACATACAGAAATACACATACAGACACACAATATTCACATGGTTACAGGAGCATATACTCAAACACACACACACGCACACAATTAAATAATAACATATTTGCACACAAATACATAAATATTAAATACACATGCACACATAGACACAGTGATACACATATCTCCTTGAGGGAATATAAGTCTGCAAATAATTGGACAATTAACTGAATTGAGTCCAAATTCTAAAAGCATAAGGCCATAGTTTTTTCCACAGAATGACCTCCTCCTCTTTAGCCTGATGTTTGCAGTACTGGACAGAAGATGGCAGCCTTGAGCCTTTGAAAGCTTCTGAGCACCTGGCATACATACAGCGCAGTTATGCTTCACTCACTTAGCACTGCACAAGAAATTCACTGGAGAAGCCGGTTCATTCATTGTGAAAGGAAATGGAGGATCTCCGGATGAGACTATGAGGTACCAGAGCAGAATGTTCTGGAAATGCTGCGGGTGCGTTAGCGGTCGCTACCTGGCCGCGGTCTGCCCCGGCACCGCGCCGTGTCCAGGTCAAACTCCTCGTCCTCTCCGGGACACTCGCACAGGAAGGAGCCCTCCACATTCTCACAGCGCGCTGCTCCACACACCCCCTGCATGGTGACACACTCATTCTCATCTACAGAGAGAGAGAGAGAGAGAGAGGGAGAGAGGGAGAGAGAGAAAGGGAGAGAGAGAGAGAGAGAGAGGGAGAGAGGGGGAGAGAGAGAGAGAGAGAGAGAGAGAGAATTTTCTAATTTAGATCAAAATTAGAAATGTAAATTGTCTGTATTTGCCTTTTACGCATAATGCTTTGTCAGTAAGAATATTAATTTTGTCATTGAGAAACAGCAAACTGAACTGAGAGAAAGATTAAGACAGATGATTTAGAGCACAGTGCTGATTTGTCAGTACTGCTCCAGGTATCTGTGATCATCATCTTCAGTGGATTCCAATAGTAACTAGCTTATAATCCTGTCACATGGGAATGACTTGTCTGTTTGATTAAAAAGACTCATGCCATCACGTTTATGTTTCGACACAGACCTAAATCTGAATGTATTTGGCAAACAGAAATCTAAATTTTAGCAGGAAGCACGCCTACTCTTTTTATCCAGGATTGCCATGTGTGTGAATGAGTAAAGTGCAACTTAAAACAGGCAAACACCCACAAATTATCCAACCACAGATTTTTATGAGGTTTCCTTCCAGATTCCTTACAACCAATGTTTTAAGGCATTATTAATTGACTTTAAACTGTTGCCATTCACTGCTTGTATCTCTGATTAACTAAGATATTGTAACAACGAAATACGCTATATCCAAACATCTGACTGGAGCACTTGTGCTCTGTAGATACTCTTAAGGATTATGTGACTTCTGGACACCTTTTTGTGAAATAATAACAATAATAACAAATGTCAGTCTTATTTAAATACAGCCTAATACCCATCACAGTCTCGTGAAATTGAACTGTATATACAGAAAGACTGTAATTGAACTGCTCCAGGACTCTAGTCAAGTCAAAACAGAGTTAAGCTGGTTTCTTTAAGTTATGCCTAGACATGTGTGCACTTAAAGCTTTGACTTTGTTGTTGACAGAGTAGTGTGCTGAAGTTTTAACTGAGAAGTTTTTCTCCTTGCGATACACCGGCTAAATGCCTGAAATGCCCATTCCAAAAGTTTACGGCACAGGCTGTTATCTGTGACAGGCAAAGGTTGTTGTAGAGGTACGGAGTAATGGTTCAAAGACTTCCAAATAAACAGATCAAATTTCATCCACGCGTGTGTTGCCCATGTGTGGCCTTTCACACAAAGGCCGTTTCTGCAAGAAACAGAAAAAAGACAGAAAAGCAATGGCTCTGCAAACATTTAGCTTTATGCAAAGTCAGAATCGGCGCATGCCCCCGTGACCGTTAGCCTTTCAAAGGCGTCACCACTCTGTTTTCACTTAGCCACGAGAATGGGCCCCGTGAGGTGCTGCGGAGGCCCCAGAAAGAGTGAAAGGAGACGGACCGAGGGTCGGCCCCTGGGGGACACCCACCCACGCAGCCTCTGTCATCGCTGGTGGCCTCGTAGCCCTGGTCGCACATGCACTGGTACGTCCCGATCAGGTTCTGGCAGAAGGCGTGCTCCCCGCAGACCGTCTTGTTTGCACACTCGTTGATGTCTGAGAGAGAGCGGGAGAAAATGTCACTTCCTGGGAGGAAAACGTAGGGTGACTGCTGAGGGTCACCAGGGTAGCCAGCAGCACATTAAGCCTGAGATACGGCCGCAATTATCAACAACGCTGTGAACCCGCAAAGGCTTCTGAGCACCCTGCCATGGCTTAGAGAGAGAGAGAGAGAGTTAAGGCGGTTAAGACTGTATTTCCTTTGCTGAATAAATGAGCCTGATCAGGTCACTTCCTGTCACTTCCTGTCACTCACACACAAGCGAGTGGAGGGGGGAGGAGCCACATTATGTTCAAGCATGCTGATGTGGCTTCCCACTAGCTGTGTGAGAAGGCAAGCGCTCACCGGTGACTCAGGCAAATCCACACACTAGAACAGGGCTTTACCAGACAGTAGAGCCCATTCACACACAGGACAGGGCTTCAACAGACACCAGAATCTGGGGCCCATCCACACACTGGAACAGAGCCTTAACAGACACCAGACGATGGGGCCCATCCACACACTGGGACAGAGCCTTAACAGATACCAGACTGTGGGGCCCAACCACTCACTGGAACAGAGCCTTAACAGATACCAGACGATGGGGCCCATCCACACAGTGGAACAGAGTCTTAACAGATACCAGACGATGGGGCCCATCCACACACTGGGACAGAGCCTTAACAGATACCAAACAGTGAGACTGTGAGGCCCATTCATACACTGAAAGAGTATCTTAACAGGACAAGCCACCCAGCAGTCAGGATTGGGTCTTTAAATGAATTAGATTTCCAGAGAAAGAGCCCTTACCCACGCACTCCCCGCTGCCTGTGAGCCCGTAGCAGTAAGAGCCCTTACCCACACACTCCCCGCTGCCTGTGAGCTGGTAGCAGTAAGAGCCCTTACCCACGCACTCCCCGCTGCCTGTGAGCCCGTAGCAGTAAGAGCCCTTACCCACACACTCCCCGCTGCCTGTGAGCTGGTAGCAGTAAGAGCCCTTACCCACACACTCCCCGCTGCCTGTGAGCTGGTAGCAGTAAGAGCTCTTACCCACACACTCCCTGCTGCCTGTGAGCTGGTAGCAGTAAGAGCCCTTACCCACGCACTCCCCGCTGCCTGTGAGCTGGTAGCAGTAAGAGCTCTTACCCACGCACTCCCCGCTGCCTGTGAGCTGGTAGCAGTAAGAGCCCTTACCCACGCACTCCCCGCTGCCTGTGAGCTGGTAGCAGTATGAGCCCTTACCCACGCACTCCCCGCTGCCTGTGAGCTGGTAGCAGTAAGAGCCCTTACCCACACACTCCCCGCTGCCTGTGAGCTGGTAGCAGTAAGAGCCCTTACCCACGCACTCCCCGCTGCCTGTGAGCTGATAGCCGGGCTCGCAGGTGGTGATGCAGTGGTAGGAGCCGATGGAGTTCTCACATCGCTGGCCGCGGCACACCGTCCCGCCGAGCTCGGCGCACTCGTCCACGTCTGCGGGGGGGGTGACAGTGGAGTGATGCAGAGGCCCGTTCCGCCTGCCCACAGCGGCCAAAGACATTCAGGACCTGTGACTCAGAGGTGAGGTGCACTTACCCAGGCAGGCTGTCCTCTCCGGGTTGGGGGCGAATCCCTCCCGGCACTGGCACTGGAAGGACCCGACGGTGTTGGCGCAGTGCCCGTCCTGGCAAACCCCCGGCCGGGCACACTCGTCCACATCTGGGCACGGCATCACACACACCTCTTAAAAAACGCTTCTGGCTGGCACCAGGTCTGTGACGCTAATCCTGGTCTGTGAAGCTAATCTTAAATCAAAGATGAGGCCTTTTGATGTTCTTCAGGTGTCCTCCATACCTGCTGAGGTACCCTGCATCCCCGCTCTCAGACTCAGGCCCTTGAACCCTGTCTGACCGTGGGCACAAATACCACCCTTACCCACACAGCCTGTCTGACCGTGGGCACAGATGCCACCCTTACCCTCACAGCCTGTCTGACTGTGGGCACAGATGCCACCCTTACCCACACAGCCCGTCTGACCGCGGGCACAGACGCCACCCTTACCCAAACAGCCTGTCTGACCGCGGGCACAGACGCCACCCTTACCCACACAGCCTGTCTGACTGCGGGCACAGATGCCACCCTTACCCTCACAGCCAGTCTGACTGCGGGCACAGATGCCACCCTTACCCACAAAGTCTGTCTGACCGCGGGCAGACGCCACCCTTACCCAAACAGCCTGTCTGACCGCGGGCACAGATGCCACCCTTACCCACACAGCCTGTCTGACCGCGGGCACAGATGCCACCCTTACCCACGCAGCCTGTCTGACCGCGGGCACAGACGCCACCCTTACGCACACAGCCTGTCTGACCGCGGGCACAGATGCCACCCTTACCCACACAGCGAGTTCCGTTAGCGGCCGGCTGGTAGCCCTCAGAGCACACGCAGTGGTAGGACCCCTCGGAGTTCACACACACGCCTCGCGGCGAACAGACGTCCCCCTCCTGACACTCGTTGATGTCTGCACACACAAGCAAAGAGACATGTCTGGCAGCAGCTCAGCGTTGCTGTGGCAACAATATATGACCAGGCTCCAGCAGGACAGCCATGACAGTCATTTAATTACAGCACATATTTATTAAAGCAATGCATAGCGCCTATATGTAGTGTAAAGCAGTAGAAACAAGAACACAGTGTATTTTCTGTGAACAAATATATCAGGAACAAATACATTTTCTGGGACCCCACCCCTTATTAAAATGAAGCGAAATGTCCAAATATGGAATCACAAGCCATGGAGTCAAACTACATGCACACTGTAAGTAGTGCAGTGCATGTAGCATGCACAGTGTTTGACATGACTGTTGTTAATGTCCTTGGGAAGTGCGTAACGTTCAGTAAGCTATTTCACAGTCCACCTGTCCCCCTCTGCCTTTCCTGGCTGAGGGAGAGGCATTAACGCGCTGGGGGTGTGTGGGGAGGGGGGTTGCCGTGGCGACGGGTCTGACCTCTGCACTGCCTGCCGGGGCCCGAGGCCCTGAAGCCCGCGTTGCACTCGCAGCGGTACGACCCGTCCGTGTTCACGCAGCGGCTCTCCCTGCTGCAGGTCCGCGGGTTCCGGCACTCGTCCACGTCTGCGGAAACACAGCCTACCGTCAGCCTGTGTCCCTACAGGCCGGAGCTGGAACTGCAACCTGAGCCGCGGCCTACCGTCAGTCTGTGTCCCTACAGGCCGGAGCTGGAACTGCAACCTGAGCCGCGGCCTGCCGTCAGTCAGCCCTACAGGCCGGAGCCGGAACTGCAACCTGAGCCGCAGCCTGATAGAGCTGTTTTTAGACCCAGTGATCATTTTCAGAATTTGAAGTAAACGGTGGAGGAAGGGCTTTAGAATGGCGATGGACAGAAAGGATTAAATATTAATGAGCTAACAAAACCTGAGCTATTAGCTTCAATGACAAAACAATGTGAAACAGGGACCATTTATTCACTAAATGGCCCACATTGGTCACATGGTTCTGTTCTTTGTTGCGCTCACCTCTTCTGCCCATCCCACACAATTTATAGACAGCCTGTAGGACATGGCTTTGAAAGAGACACGCAGTGTACTCCATAATGTTCGGGATAAAGAAATTTTTTTTCTTCTTGATTTGGCTCTGTATTCCATAATTTCAGATTTAAAGAGTGGATTCTCAGGTTTCATTAAGGGGATTTAATTTTCTTTTTTTTTACATTTTGGTTTGTCATTGTAGAAATGACAAATTACATTACTTTTTATACATACTCTAAATTCTAGGGCACCATAATGATTGGGACAAATGGCTTCCCAGGTGTTTCTGATTAGTCAGGTTCAATTTCTTTCCTGCAGTGCAGGTAGAAGAGCGCTTTCCGTGTCTATGCTTTTGATTGCCTTTGGAGTCAGTTATTGGCGTTTGTGAACATGAGGACCAGAGCTGTGCCAATGAAAGTCAAGGAAGCCATTATGAGGCTGAGAAATAAGACAAAAACAGTCAGAGACATACAATAGGCCAAACCGTAGGCTTACCAAAATCAACCGTTTGGAGCATCATTAAGAAGAAAGAGAGCACTGGTGTGCTCAGTAATCACAAAGGTCCTGGTAGGCCAAAGAAGACCTCTACATTTGATGACCGAAGAATTCTCGCGATAAGGAAGAAAAACTGCAAACGCCTGTCCGACAGATCAATAACACTCTTCAGGAGGCAGGCGTGCATGTGTCAGTGACTACTGTCCACAGAAGTCTTAACAAACAGAACTACAGAGGTTATAATGCACAATCCAAGCCACAAATTAGCCGCAAAAACAGGATGGCCAGGTTACAGTTTCCTAAGAAGTACCTAGAAGAGCCTGCAGAGTTCTGGAAAAGGTAGAGCGGACAGATGAGACCAAGATTCACCTGCATCAGAGTGGTGACCAGAGCAAAGTGTGGAGGTGAAAAGGAAGATCCCAAAGCCCAAGATCCCCCCCCCCCCCATCGCCCCCCCCCCCCCCCCCCCCCACTGTGAAACGTGGTGTCATGCTTTGGGCATGTTTGGCTGCCACAAGTACTGGCAAACTTGTCTTCATTATGATAACAGCAGCAGCAGAATGAATTCTGAAGTGCACAGAAGCATCTTACCTGCTCAAGTTCAACCAAATGCCTCCAAACTCAATGGCTTCATCCTTCAGCAAGACAATGATCCCAAACATACTGCTAAAGCAACAGAGGAGTTTTCCAAAGCTAAACCGGAAGATTCGGCTAAGCGATTCACCTGATCTGCATCCAATTAAACAAGCGTTTCAAATGCTGAAGAGAAAACTTAAGGCAACTATCCCCCGAGACTATGGTACCGACACAGCATCACCAGAGGTACAGACATCCATCACCTGGTTTATGACTTCAAGCAGTCATTGCATGCAAACGATATGCAACAAAGTACTAAACATGACTACTTTCATTTACATAACATTCATGTCCCAAACACGGTGCCCTGAAATTTGGAGGCTATGCATAAAAAGTGCTGTAATTTCCCACACGGGGAAACCAAATTTAAACAAAAAATACTCTTTAATAAAAGCTGAGAATCAGCTCTTTAACCACATGTGAACTGTTTGATTAAACGTCTAAGATTATGGAGTACAGAGTCAAAGCAAGAAAGAAAATGTATTTATCCAAAACATCATTGAGCTTGCTGTAAGTTAATGTTATTTGAAATATATCTGAATAGCACAAATGAACATACTGTGTAGCTCCCATATTACCCAGGCTGCTCTGCAAATACATGTCTCTGCCTGTAAGCCAAACCCAAAAAAGCTCCACAGGACTGATACAAATCCTGTGGAATCCTACTGTAAATGGGCCAAATCCCATAAATGTTAATTTGCCACTTTACTTTACTGTAAATTTTTGTGTGAGAGGAAAATAAATATTCAGTACATTTATTCATTCTGGCAACCCCATACAGGTAAGAACAGGTGTTTTGTATCTGAAGGTCATTCCTTTGAAGTTTGAGCCCCCTGCTGTATGGAGTGATACATCAGCTCCACGGTCATTTCTGAAACCACTACCCCCATGCCCCCCCCCCCCCCCCTCGCACCCCCCGCCACCCCATACCTGCCGCGCAGACCTCGTCTCTAACTGGACCCACATTCCGCCCCCTCTCTACAGCAGCCTGGGATTTATAAGGCCTGCGCCAAGGCTTTTCGGGGGACATGATTCCTCTGCAGACACGCCCCTCAGAGAGAGACGAGCAGCGGGGGCAGAGCGCCGGGTCACCTTTGAGCGCAGGTGAAGAGCCTGCGCAGGCTCACCTAGCGACCGCGGTGCCCGGCACAAGCTGGAGAAGGACCCCTGGGCTGGCCAGGGCCCTGCCAACAGTAACATCGCAACGGTGCACAGGGAATTACACAAACCGCTGCACAAGCACAGACAAACAACATCAGGACACTACTCAGCGGCTAACCCATGTGATAAAAGAACGCACTAAAGTACAATTCACTACCATAGTGTACTTAAGAATACCTCAAATACACTCAAGTGCACATTTTTTTTTACAGTGGAATCCACAGTCTAACATTGCGTGAGATACACCTTTCTGTAGACATTACCTGACTATACAAAGACACACATTTGCTCCTCTAAGGGTCTTTGGCGCTGGCTGACCCTGGCTGGGCTCCGCCTTGCTGCCTTATAAATGGCCTTCAGCTTTCAGCTGTGTAAACAGCCTCAGTGAGCTCCGGCCCCACGCCAAAACCCGCCAGCAATTCATCAGGCCTTTGGCTTCAGTAGAAAGAAGGCCCAGAGCCACAGACCATCGCCTGGAAACAAGCAGGCCCAGAGCCACAGACCATCGCCTGGAAACAAGCAGGCCTAGAGCCACAGACCATCACCTGGAAACAAGCAGGCCTAGAGCCACAGACCATTGCCTGGAAACAAGCAGGCCTAGAGCCACAGACCATCTCCTGGAAACAAGCAGGACCAGAGCCACAGACCATCGCCTGGAAAAAAGCAGGCCCAGAGCCACAGACCATCTCCTGGAAACAAGCAGGACCAGAGCCACAGACCATCCCCTGGAAGCAAGCAGGCCCAGAGCCACAGACCATCACCTGGAAACAAGAAGGCCCAGAGCCACAGACCATCGCCTGGAAACAAGCAGGCCTAGAGCCACAGACCATCGCCTGGAAACAAGCAGGCCCAGAGCCACAGACCATCGCCTGGAAACAAGCAGGCCCAGAGCCACAGACCATCTCCTGGAAACAAGCAGGACCAGAGCCACAGACCATCGCCTGGAAACAAGAAGGCCCAGAGCCACAGACCATCGCCTGGAAACAAGCAGGCCCAGAGCCACAGACCATCGCCTGGAAACAAGCAGGCCTAGAGCCACAGACCATCGCCTGGAAACAAGCAGGCCCAGAGCCACAGACCATCACCTGGAAACAAGCAGGCCCAGAGCCACAGACCATCACCTGGAAACAAGCAGGCCCAGAGCCACAGACCATCGCCTGGAAACAAGCAGGCCCAGAGCCACAGACCATCACCTGGAAACAAGAAGGCCCAGAGCCACAGACCATCACCTGGAAACAAGCAGCCCGAGAGCCACAGACCATCACCTGGAAACAAGCAGGCCCAGAGCCACAGACCATCACCTGGAAACAAGCAGCCCGAGAGCCACAGACCATCACCTGGAAACAAGCAGGCCGAGAGCCACAGACCATCACCTGGAAACAAGAAGGCCCAGAGCCACAGACCATCACCTGGAAACAAGCAGGACCAGAGCCACAGACCATCACCTGGAAACAAGAAGGCCCAGAGCCACAGACCATCGCCAGGAAACAAGCAGGCCTAGAGCCACAGACCATCGCCTGGAAACAAGCAGGTCTGGGCGTGTCCACAGGTCTGCAGACAGGTGGAGGGGGCAAACACCACACTGGCCCAGATCTCTCTCTCTCTCTCTCTCTGCTCACCCTTATGGAAGTGAAAAATATTGCAGCGTATTGTAAATACGTGATGCAGACTGTTTCTCTTAAAAAAATAGAGAAAAAAATTATGTATAATTTAAGAAAATTCATTATAAACTATTTTTTTTAAATAAGACTGTAGAGGAAAAGTATATAAATACACACACACACACACTCCAGCACATTTGATTTGAAATAAAATAATGAATATGAGGTTAAAGTGCAGACTGTCAGCTCTAAATCTCTCATTTGAAAGTATTAATTGGGTGACCCGTGTAGGAATTACACGGGTCACCCAATACGTAGTTTAAAAAAATACGTAGTTCTTTATATGTAGTTAAAGAAAATAGTAGGGGACCAAAAGTAATTTGACAGTTGGCTGTTCAGCAGTTTGTTGGCCCACTGTGTACTGCTGCGTCATTAATTCATGCACAATCAAGCTAACAAAAGGTCTAGAGTTGATTCTTGGTGTGGCATTTGAATTTGGAGTTTGTTTCTGTTGTCTCTCAACAGAAGAACCAAAGAAGTGTCAATGCCAGTAAAGTAGGCCATCGTGGCAAATCAGAATAAATCCATCAGAGACATACACAACGTTTTGGCACAAGAATGCACCGGTGAGCTCAGCAGTAGCAAATAAACTGGTAGACCACAGAAGACCTCTGTAGTGGATGACAGACAAATACTTTCAATTGTCAAGAAAAACTCATTTTCAACTGTCAGACAGATCAAGAACAATCTCTAGGATGTAGGCATATATGTGTCAAAGACTACCTTAGAGAGAATATTACACCAGTATAACCTAAGGGGGTTCACTGCAAGATGCAAACCACTGCAAAGTCTAAACAGGAATGGGCAGATCAGAAAATGAAATACAATAAAGAACCTGTGGTGTTCTGGAAGTCATACGGATGGGTGAGACAGGTATGAACCTGTATCAAACCCCCATCTATGAAACAGGGTGGAGGTTGTCATGGCTTGGACATGTATGGCTGCCACGGGAACTGGCTCACTTCTCTTTATTGATGATGTGACCGCTGATGATGTCAGCAGGACAAATTCTCAAGTGTACAGAAACCTCAGCTCACATCCAACCAAATGCCTCAAAACTAATTGGATGGCGCTTTATCTTGCAGCAGGACAATGAGCCCAAACACACTGCTAAAGCAACTGAGATAAAAAAAAACTGGCCAAAAAAGTGTGGCTAAATCAATTGCCTGACCTGAATCCAAGAGAACATGGGTTACACTTACTGAAGGCAAGACTGAAGGCAACAATCTCTTGAAAAAAACAAGAACTGAAGATAGCTGCAGTATAGGCCTGGCAGAGCAACCATAACAGTGGCAACAACATTTATGATCTTAATAAAATATTTTATTTCAATATCTAAGCAGTATGTTTCATTTTCATTCGGGGATTTCTCTCAGTGTTACTGTGCTGTTACCATGTCATATTGCGGTGCCGGTGTGCTACTTTCTCTCTGGGGAAGAGGGTAGGGGCCAGCAAGAGCAACGGTGTTGTTTTCAGGGCAGACCAAAAGGAAGTCAAACTTCTTCACAAAGCCCACATATGCGCAGCTCTTTCCAGGCCAATCTGGCCATCCATCAGCAGCGCACGGAATACGTTAAGTTTACACGCGTGTTTCCATGCCAACACATTCCTCTCAGAAAAATGCAACACGCAGTTGTGAAAGCGGTCGAGGAGACAGAAGAGGAACAACCCTCCGCCTGGAAGCAGATGTGGAAGCAGATGTGCTCCGGCTTCGTTCTTTTCTCGCAGCCCCTCAGGTCCACCTGGCTCTGGTTCAGGATTGAAAGAGCTCTGGTCTGAGCGCGTGCGGCTCGTACCGCACCCCCAGCTCTGAGCCTCTCTCAGCTCCACTGGAGGGAAGAGGAGCGAGGCTGTTTAAGGGCCCTGCTCCTCAGCGTACCTGCCAGGCCTTGCCCACATTCACTGACCCATTAAAGCCATCTCAGAGTTGCCACTTGGAATCATAAACGGAAAGACTGGATGTTCTGCACCCGTATAAAGACCATCTGCTACTTGGCTTGTCCAAACACATGCTGTGTTTGTGCTATACTGTGTTATAAGTTACATTTAAGTACCATAGAATATTATATGGACTCTACATTTAAGTACCACAGAGTATTATGTGGACTTTACATTTAAGTACCATAGAGTATTATATGGACTTTACATTTAAGTACCATAGAGTATTATATGGACTTTACATTTAAGTACCATAGAGTATTATATGGACTTTACATTTAAGTACCATAGAGTATTATATGGACTTTACATTTAAGTACCATAGAGTATTATATGGACTGTGGCACCCCGACATGCCGTCGGTGCTCCCCAACGGCGAGAGCCCACCGTCACCCCCGGGCATTGGGCCGGGTTCTCGAAGGCAGGTGCTTCCTGTCCCGTGCGGTGCGACGTGGGAGGCCTGCGGCACACGGGTGTCCCATCGCGGCCACGGCTCGCGCCCTCTTTGAGACACGCGGCACAGGGGTGTAGCCCACCCTGCAGGGTTAGGGTTAGCGTTAGCAGGCGGGGGGCAGGGGGCGGGGCGGGGGGGTCTCACCGGAGCACTTCCTGTTCTGCATGGTGTAGCCCACCCTGCAGGGGATGCAGATGTAGGAGCCCTCTGAGTTCACGCACTCCTGACCGGGGCACTGCAGGGGGTCCTCGCACTCGTCCACGTCTGAAACGGGAGAGGCGGCGGTCACATGCTGATCAAACCGCCAATCAAACCGCTGCTCAAACCGCCAATCAAACCGCCAATCAAACCGCTGCTCAAACCGCCAATCAAACTGCCAATCAAACCGCCGCTCAAACCGCCAATCAAACTGCCAATCAAACCTCCGCTCAAACTGCCAATCAAACCTCCAATCAAAGCGCTGCTCACGGGGCTACGGTCACAGCCTCCCTCCTGAAGGCGTGGCGCGGGGGAGTGGCCTTACCTGTGCAGGTGTTATTCTGCAGCCGGAACCCGCTGAGGCACTCGCACCGGTAGCTCCCGGGGCTGTTCTGGCAGCGCCCGTTTGCACACGCCGGAGGAAACCGCTGGCACTCGTCCACGTCTGCGGAGAAACGGGGGGAGTGAGCGGCCTGCTGGGACTGGCCGGGGGGAGGGCCTGCTGGGACTGGCCCGGGGGGGGGGGGGGGGGGCCTGCTGGGACTGGCCCGGGGGGGGGGGGGGGCTGCTGGGACTGGCCAGGGGGGGGGGGGCCTGCTGGGACTGGCCCGGGGGGGGGCTGGAACTGGGATGACCAGTCCTTCACTCCTTTTTAAAGACCCTGCATTTTTAAAATTTATTTTAAATTGGTCATTAAACCACAAGATAAATATGAAGATTAAAATAGGTAAAGGGAGAATCCATACATCTGATGCAAAAAATATGCTCTGAGGCGATAAATATAAAAAAGTATATAAACAAATAAGAAACTCTGGCACACCAAGATAGTCTTGTTAAATTCAAAAATAGGGTAATAACAACAATTCCCTTCGATGTAAAGTACACCATTTTAACCCAAGAGCTGGAACTGTGACAAAGTGATATTCACTTCATTTTCACTTCTAATTCACGAGGCTGACTGACTGTTTAAAATGTAAAATGGCCATGTTACTTCAGCAAGACACAGGGTCACCAAAGGACCAATATAAAATGATACTGTAGTGAGCAGTACAATCATTTTAATGCATTTATAATAATAAAATGTAATTTAAAACCTAAATTGAGCAAAAAAAGAACTAAAAAAACAATTATAGCATTTTTCTTTGGTTTGTTATGTATATTAAAAATACTAAAATGAAGAATTTGATAATGTATAGAGAATAATAAATAAGAATAAATCCATACATGATCATACATACAGGTACAGGAAAACCACACATATCCCATCCTTCACCAGTCCCCCAATGATGTCTGTCACACTGTAAAGGAAAATGCACTGGAGATCTGTGAATGGAGCTGCATTTTCAGCTGCGACAACGGGCAATTTAATTTTATTTGACTTTTGAAAAATGAATATGATCATGTCATCCTTTATCATAAGATCCCAGAAGTGAGTAAAAATCATTCATGCGCTGCTGTTGATGCTGAAGATGAGGTGCTGTCGCACCAGAATCTGTGAAATGGTGGAAAGTGGAAGAGCGTTTTTTCGGAGGGGAAGGTCACCTTGGCACTTCCTGTTTTGGAGACTGAAGCCCGGCTTGCAGGCGGAGCAGCTGAAGGACCCCTGGGAGTTAAAGCACTCCTGTCCCGGACACTGCAGGGCGTTCTCACACTCGTCCACGTCTGGAAGACACACGCACAGGGGCTGGACATCAAACACAACACGAACCTCCTCGCTCCAGAACGGCAGCAAGCCGCTAAACGTGGCCTGAGCACCCGCAGGTCTGGTGCTGAGCACCTCTCTGGATGGACAGACGTACTGCACATCATCCCGAGACGCGACAGAAAAACGTTTAAGTATTTGAACTCTTTTGACATTATACAAGTGTCTTGGAGAACAGGAAAAGGACGTCCATTTTACGCCAAAATGGCATCCATTTCGAACATCTGAAAGTAAAGACTGAGTCTCACCTGCGCAGGTGTTGCCCTGTAGCTTGTACCCGGTGGAACATGCACACCTGTAGCTGCCCAGGGTGTTCTCACAGCGCCCGTTGGCACAGACATTGGGGGTCTGGCGACACTCGTCTATGTCTGTGGAGAATGTAGAGGGTGAGCCTTATGAAAATGGAGCACTCTCAAAATATACTGATATAAAATATTTAATGATTCACAAAACTTCACAATACGTGAACAAATAAACCATTATTATAATTTTGCTATATTTTTAAAATTCTGCGAAATACAATTATACTATTTTCATGCAAGTCCACATATTTACAGTATTCAGCAGTCCACTCCATTTACACAAGAAAACTTCAGCCATCACAAAACCATGCAGAAATGAAGAAGCAAAGGCCAGTACCTTTTAATAATTTTAAATAATATAAGCAAGACAGAATTTATATAGTAGCAGGCTGGCCTAATTACCAATCAATATTTGTCCTAAACTTCGACTCAAAATTAAATGCTCACAATTCAGTTCGTTTATCGATGGGGTTGGAGAGATAATATAGCTGATTGCCAAGCTGTGTTTGAGAATGAAATGGTTAAGGAAAAATGTTAATTGAATCTGGGCTAATATCTCATAGACATGATGAGTATTTGGGTTCTATGAGCCCATTCAGGTGCTGTTAACAGTAGACATCACTGAAAGAGGAAGACCTAAAGATGAAGAATTTTTACCTGTGCAGGTGTTGCCCTGTAGCTTGTACCCAGTGGAACACGCACACCTGTAGCTGCCCAGGGTGTTCTCACAGCGCCCGTTGGCACAGACATTAGGGGCCTGGCGACACTCGTCTACGTCTGTGGAGAATGTGGAGGGTGAGCCTTATGAAAATGGAGCACTCTCAAAATATACTGAAAACACACAGTATGTTAAAACATTGCAACACTTCACAATATGTAATAAACACATTATCATATTTTTCTTTTGATATTGCATTACACACTCACACACACACACACACACACACACGCACACACACACACACACACACACACACACACACACACGCAGGACTCTATTTCCAGGCGGTGTATAGTGCAAGGCGTTTGATGAACCGTCGCACTAGCAAAAGTGGTATTTTCGGCATGGATTTTCATGAGCATGAGAATTTGGTAATTTGATGTCGATTAGCTTTTGAATAGAGTATGACCCTGCGGGCGCTGCTTGGGGAAGCCCTGAAATTAGCATCTGGCCGTACGCTGGGCTGCGGCTCGCTCCATAGAGCTGGTCTGAGCAGGCGGGCGGCTATGCTGGTGCCAAAATGGCAGTGCGCTGCTGATCTTCACTGCCCCACCCCCAGCAGTGCCTCTCCTCCCACTGTGGGCAAGCGAGTCACTATATTACCAAACGGGCTGAGGAGCGTGACCCCTCACACCCTGTGGATGGGGGAACTGTCCTCCCGAAACAGACCACTCCCATCAGGATATAAATGTTTCATCATACGATAAAGGTGATCCCTCAGAATGACTTTGTATTGATTCACGACTTTGAAATATTATTTTTTCAGTGCATCTTGGAGGCTTGTATTTGTGTCTCCGTCTTGCTTGCATCTTTATTTGCGCCTGCTCCTTACAGGTGAAGAAATTTAAATAAAAAATTGACTCTTTAGTAAATTTGATGGGATACATAATCAGCCACACTTATAAATATCTCTGCCTGTATTTACGTGATTCTCTTGTAACCTAAAGGTCAGACGTTCGATTCCCCGGTAGGACACTGCTGTTGTACCCTTGAGCAAGGTACTGAACCTGCATTGCTTCAGTATATATATATCCAGCTGTATAAATGGATGCAATGTAAAAGTTGTGTAAGTCACTCTGGATAAGAGTGTCTGCTAAATGCCAGTAAAGTAATGTAAACTGCTCTTCCAGCTCTGTGTGCCAGTTACTGGGGCAGGCTGCATCAGATCTGAGTTTAATTCTTAAATAAATAAATAAAAACATTGCTGTGAAATACATTCATCATATTTTCACATAAGGTCACGTATTAGTTTGGCAAGATAATTCACTTGATTGTCAAACTGTGTTAAGGGAAATAATTGATCACATTGTGTGTATTTGGGTGCAAAGAGGAAGGCCTAAAGATGAGGGAATTTTACCTGTGCAGGTGTTGCCTTGTAGCTTGTACCCAGCGGAACACGCACACCTGTAGCTGCCGAGGGTGTTCTCACAGCGCCCATTGGCACAGGGGGCGGGAGACTGGCGGCACTCATCAACGTCTGAGGAAGAAGATGACAGCACCGTCCGCCATCAAATAAGCAAGCAGAATTTATCAGAACGGATTAGGATTGGTCGTGGAATTTGCCTAAAAAACGGCTTTTCATTTCTCTTTGTTTAGAATATCAGCATAATACTAATGTGCTCGTGCACACTTCTGTACTTTACACTTTCTGAAAACACTTTAATATGTGCACATTTTTAATGGAGTAAAACAATTCAGCGATGATATTCACATGCAATTAAACACACTCAGAACTCAGAGGCTGATCTGAGCGCAGTTCATTCAAAGAGGAAGACCAAAGGGAGAAATGCTTACTGGAATGGGATACAGTAACAACATACAGAAATGAGATTATCAAAATATTACCACTTGGCAAAATAAGCACAAATATACAAATGATCACTGCTTTCATATTATGTATTGTGTATCATATTGTGTGGTTTGATCCAGGATTCATTTTGGCCAAATTGGCCCCCTACAATTTTTTTAGGGGGTCATTGTCAAATGTTAGGGGGGTCAATATAAATAAAATACCCGGGATGTAAATATGAGCTTACTTTTATTGTAAAAAAAAATTACTGTGTTTTTACGATAAAAATAACTTTCTGATTATTTCCATCTATGTCCCCTCAGTCAACTGACAGTAGACTGACAGAGCCTAAACAGACTCACAGCTAATGGCTAAATGGGCAATTAGCGATCTAATTTCACCAACTAGTGAATTTACATTAATACAAGACATAACATCAATGTTATTTATTAATTACTATTATGGTTACCAGATGCCTAGCTTGGGGTCCCAGCTGGACAGTATAAATGTCCGGTCTGAATAATTGTTGAAACTTGACAGCTAGTTTGTAATGAATCACTTCTGTCTCCACAGTTACCATTAGGAAGGAGTCTTACCTGCGCAGGTGCTGCCCTGTAGCTTGTACCCGGTGGAACACGCACACCTATAGCTGCCCAGGGTGTTCTCACAGCGCCCGTTGGCACAGGGGTTGCGGGTCTGGCGACACTCGTCGACATCTGCAGGGGGCAGAGAATAAGCGCCCTGCTGTCACAACGCTACAGACGGAATGCGCTGAGGATGACTCGGGCTCAGCAGGGCTCACTGCAGAGGGGACAGGATAAGTGTGCTGCAGCGCCGCCGCAGACACCCAGCGGCCCCAGACTCACCTGCGCATTTACTGTTGAGCAGGCTGAAGCCCGGCCGACAGACGACACACCTGTACGACCCAGGAGAGTTCACACACTCCTGGCCAGGGCACCTCAGGGGGTCCTCACACTCGTTGACGTCTGAAACGAGGGAGGGAAATCTCCTCAGATACACACAGAGGCTGCAGAGGAGGGAAATCTCCTCAGATACACACAGAGGCTGCAGAGGAGGGAAATCTCCTCAGATACACACAGAGGCTGCAGAGGAGGGAAATCTCCTCAGATACACACAGAGGCTGCAGAGGAGGGAAATCTCCTCAGATACACACAGAGACTGCAGAGGAGGGAAATCTCCTCAGATACACACAGAGGCTGCAGAGGAGGGAAATCTCCTCAGATACACACAGAGGCTGCAGAGGAGGGAAATCTCCTCAGATACACACAGAGGCTGCAGAGGAGGGAAATCTCCTCAGATACACACAGAGGCTGCAGAACGGTTTGCAATTAGTGCAGCAGGTATGCCGTCTGTATGAGAATAAAATACAGGTGATACACCTGAGCCTTTCAGGTCAGGCCCCATATCTGTACAGCACACAGAGTTTGGCACTTTTCAGCCTTTGCCACTGAAACAACCACAATAACCACAGGCTGGAACACACAATCTCCACACATCACACATTCTCATACAACCTCTCAGAGATACGTTTTATTTAAAGAGCAATCATTTTATTTCCCAAAAGGGCTGGTGTCAAAATACATTACATTGCATTTATTTAGCAGACACCTTTATCCAAAGTGACAGACAAAAGTGCATATCATGATCAGAACTACGAAACACAGGTTTGATAAGCTACAGTACTCATTTTGTACAGCTATTTATAGCCAAGAACACGCAGTTCAGTTCACACAGTGAACACTATTCTGACCTAACTTATGCCAAGTCAAACTAGGGGGAAGAACAAGCTAAAATATTAGGACAAATAGGAATTACAAAAAGTGCTGGAATGTTTTGTCACTCCTGTTTTCAGTACTTTGCAGTCTCCCTTTGCGAGGAAAAAACTGCTAAGTTATATTCAGTAGTAGTTTTTGTATGGAGGAAGGGTCTTTTACCCTTCCTCTATATACAGTCTTTCAAGGTCCTTAGGTCCACATGTGGTTTCCCTCTTAACTCAAACAACAGATTATTCAAGTCAGGAGACTGAAATGGCCGTTGCAAAACAGTAATTTACCATTTTACCATTTTGTGTCAAATTGGAGGATTATCATCTTGTGGAAAGATTAATTTGCAAGCAACAAATTAACAAGCACCTTACCAAGAGCCCTAGATGTTCATGCAAAACACCTGCATAACATCAAAGCTCCACCACCGTATTTCACTGGAGGCATGACACCCTTTTCAACACGCGTGTCCTTGAAATGATGCTGACCATTGGTGTGCCTGGCCAAAATGCTCAATTTTACTGTCATCAAACTGCAACATCCAGTTTTTAATCAGAGCTCAGCAGTGGAACTTTGATTGGAACCAGGTGTTATGATCAGATGAGACCAAAAGGGAACTTCCTGTCCAGGCACACCAGTGTTGGGATTCTGTAGTGACTGGAGAGCTAAGGACAAGCTGTGCATGAAATGGAAGAGACATGCTTGTGTTGTATTCTGTACAATGTGAATTCACATCAACATGCAGTTTCTAAGCTAACTTTAATTTTGATTTCTAACATTATTACTACAACTAAGCACAGGAAGCTATTCTTCCTACTGTGTCCACACATAGAGTCCACTTGCAATGTAAAGAAATAGATAGAGGTAGATAGAAGTATAACAACATCACTGTAAATCTAGCTAACGTGTTATTGTTTATGAAAAACCTGAAGGGTAGCTAACTGACTAGTTTACAGCTGAGTAATCATCCAGAGAAAGTGGCATATGCATACCTGTCCTCCAACCATTGAGGCAGCTATCCCTAGTTGTAAGCGTTTAAACCTTAACAAATACATCAAATTCTGTATGGATTTCGGCTATCACGCTAATAAGCTATGGAAAAAACAATGTTGATAGCTGATTGCACCTTGTGGCTCTAGTCATGTCACAGGAAAGCTGTGGAAGGGAGGTTACTGTGGCTGACATTCGGTAGTAAATGTCAGTCAATATAAAGTGAATACACTATAATATAAAAGCTCTACCTTTAAGAATACATTTTGTTTTAACATGAAAGCTAACTGGTTCCTGATAATATGATGTATAGCTATATGGAACTATTGTATGTGTGTGTACTACATGTAGCATCACAAGCCATTTATAGGGATCAGAAAACCTAGCTGCAGAGCTAGTTTGCCACTAGGCGGCAGCGTGTTAACCTGCTACACCTTACAGTATTTACATTCTTAGTCTGAAACATTCGTACATACAAATTAAGTGATATCAACAAAAGACAAAAATGTTTTCAACGATACACAAAGTTTAGACTGTATTCTATATGTCTGTAAAAACTGTTCCTAAAAATCTTTTCTTTCTGCATAACAAATTTTTGGTATCAATATAATGCTGAGCTACAGGTAAACTTTCACCAATGCTTCACAGAAACTACATATACCATATGCCAAAGCAATGCTGCTAGTGTTTTTCAACATTTTCTACATTTGTTCAAGTAGCCTTGTGTATGTAACATCTGTGTCGTGGAAAAGTAGGATTAGGGCTGTAAGACTTCTTCATTGCACACATAGAGAGAGGACACTTAGGAGGGCAAAACATCTCCTGCAGAAGAGGACAAATACAGACTCCTCTGCATTCTTCACTTATGTATATAAGAAAAAAATACTCCTGAGTTCAGATGGGAGAAAACAAGTCTCTGAGACGGTTCAAAAGGGCAGTTGCAGTTTGAAAAAACACAGAAGTTTTCTGTATTGATAAAAACACAATTAATAAACATGTATTTCATCAAACACACCATGGTTCATGTAAAGTTCAAGGACAGAGCTCTCTCTCTTCTTTCTCTTTTCACTAAGTTGTACAATCAACAAAAGAACATTATCGTGTTAAACTTCCACAACTGACTCACTGAAACAACTTCATTATTGAGATTACTTTGAAAAAGCAATCGTACCTGTGCAGGTGTTGGCCTGTAGCCTGTACCCTGTGGAACACGCACACCTGTAGCTGCCCAGGGTGTTCTCACAGCGCCCGTTAGCACAGAGGCTGCGGGTTTGTTGACACTCGTCTATGTCTGAGAGTAGAACAACAAAAAAACTGCTATTTCAAAAACAACGACTTTATCAGATGTCCCAGTTAGTTTTAGTACCAGTTTCTGATAACATTGGGAACACTCATAGAGAAGGAATTCCCTAATTTGGTGTTTGGGATTTATATTCAAGATGCATTCTGACTCAGACTCACCTGAGCATTGGCCGTTAAGCAGGTTGAACCCTGGCTGACAGGTGACACACCTGTATGACCCAAGTGAGTTCACACACTCCTGACCAGGGCACTGCAAAGGGTCCTCACACTCGTTAATGTCTGAAACAAGGGAGAGAATCAGCATGCACTTAGTTTTATTACTATTTGAAACAAGTTTAAGATTCACTTGTACTATTTGCAAAGCATCAAATGCAAGCTGCAGATTTTTAACAGCCAAGGGGATGGAGTGGGAAAAGAGAAATGTATCATCCAAATAAATATGAAAATTATAGCCATTTAAAAAATTAACAATGTCATTTATGTTAAAGTTGAACTGCACTGGACCCCGTATGGACCCTTGAGGAACACCCTTAGACAACTGTAAACTCTCAGATTGTACATCATCCACTTTCACACACTGAGATCTGTCAGAGAGGTAATTATGGAACCAACTGCATGCAGCAGCATCTAATCAAATAAGTGACAGTTTGTGTAATAACATGGAAAAGTCCACTGTATCAAAGGCCTCAGAAAGGTCGACAAAAAGTGCAGCGCAATGAAGTTTTCTGTCTGAAGCAAACACAATATCATTTAAGACTAAGGATGTGGCAGTGATGGTGCTATGCTTAGCCCTGAACCCAGACCGATAGGGGCTAAGCAAAGAGTGGCTCCAAAGAAGCAATATGAGCTGGACATTAACCTGGTACTCCAAAATCTTAGCCAACCATGGCAATTTGGAAATTGGAATATTGTTTTTTAGAATATGCAATCTTCCATAACTTTGTAGGATATGCATAGGAGCTGGTAAATTAATTCATATAATATTCAACCTTGGCTCTCCTCACTGATGATGAGCATTTGTTCCTTAATTGTCTAAACAAAAGCTAATGACCAGGGTCTCCTGAGCATCTAGCCAAGGGCCATGCTTTATTTCTAGGGTGAAATAAATTTGATAGGTTTGAGGTGAACCAAGGATCTATCTTTCATTCTCAGTTTTGTTACTGGAACATGTTTATTTATAAATAAATGGAAGATATTTGTAAAAAAACACACATTTGAAGACTTCCGAGAGGCTCATGTATCATATATGACCAAGAGGAGGAATGTGCCAACACTGCATTACTGTGTCATACAACTCAATCATCCAATCATCATCAACCATCATCCAACCAATCGTATTCTTAATCATTATGGTTGGGGCTGGCTATCCCTCTTAGCCAGTGACTGCTGTCAACATGGCTAACCTACAAAGCAATGCAAATACTGGTATAGCCTCAGACAAATCCCTGAACTCATGGCTTACCTGTGCAGGTGTTGCCCTGTAGCTTGTACCCAGTGGAACACACACACCTGTAGCTGCCCAGGGTGTTCTCACAGCGCCCGGTATTAGCACAGGGGCTGGGGGCCTGCTGGCATTCGTCGATGTCTGCAGTGAAAGATAAGAGAGAACCTGCTGTGACACAGAAGCAGCGGGCGGGATCTCCAGTGTTCTGAGAATAACCCAATTAAACGAGGGCTACCTGAGCACTTCCTGTTGAGAAGCCTGAAGCCTGGCTTGCAGGTGACACACCTGTAAGAACCCTGGGTGTTCACACACTCCTGACCAGGGCACTGCGACCGGTCCTCACACTCATTAATGTCTGAAACAGGAAAAGGGAAAAGATCAGATTAATGGCTCAGTCCTGAGTACACTGTAACCACGTGCCACAGGCATTTTGGGCATTGGTAAGAAAGGATCAGTGTGGAGAGACAGACTCACCTGTGCAGGTGCTGCCCTGTAGCCTGTACCCTGTGGGGCACACACACCTGTAGCTTCCAGGGGTGTTCTCGCAGCGCCCGCTGGCACAGGGGCTGGGTGTTTTGCGACACTCGTCTATGTCTGAGGAAAAAACACATACTGTGACATCCAGCTTCACAAAAGCTAGCTTCCATTTTGAGAAAATACAGGGCAATCTTGTGTAATCTGTGCAAAGAAGATTTTATACAGCAGCACAATATTGCTCATGAATTGGAATGGATGAGAACAGAAATGGCTGTAGACTGGAATGGCTGTGAACAGGAATGCTGCTTATGTCTTTGGGGAGAAAGGAGGAGCTGCAAGTAGCTTGAACTATATAAAAAGTTGAAACCTAGTTTACCCCTCGAGACATGGACATGGGCATTTGTTCAGTCAACATTTTTCTCTGACTTTCTGAAGATTAATTGCAAATGTTCATTTTTGTCCCCTAATAAGATACAGTTTGCCAAGTTAATTTCAGACATCAAACAGCATCTGCAGGTTTTTGTGTGGCTATTCATTCAGGAGCCAGTTTAGGCCTTGGAAACAAGCTATGCAAACTCTTTAGCCATTGAAGGACTTAAATTGAGCACAGTGGATCTCCAGGACTGGAGGCAGGTGATTGGTGAACTTGCCAAACTCACCTGAAAAAAGGCTGACTCACCTGAGCATTTTCCGTTGAGTAGGCCGAAACCTGGCTGACAGGCGACACACCTGTAAGAACCCTGGGAGTTCACACACTCCTGACCAGGGCACTGCAAAGGGCTCTCACACTCGTTGATGTCTGAAACGAAGGAGAGAGAGTTCGCGTTGGATACATGGGAAGACTGAGGAGCGGCTTGTATATCACAAACAGACCTCAGGCACAAATCATCCACACACATGCACAGAGCATCCACACACACACACAAAGCATCCACACACACACACAGAGCATCCACACACACGCACATAGCATCCACACACACACACAAAGCATCCACACACATGCACAGAGCTCAGGCACAAAGCATCCACACACACACACAAAGCATCCACACACACGCACAGAGAATCCACACACACACACACACACACAAAGCATCCACACACACGCACAGAGCTCAGGAACAAAGCATCCACACACACACACACACAGCTCAGGCACAAAGCATCCACACACACACACAGAGCTCAGGCACAGAGCATCCACACACACACACGCACAGAGCATCCACACACAAAACATCCACACACACACACAGAGCTCAGGCACAAAGCATCCACACACACACACAGAGCTCAGGCACAGAGCATCCACACACACACACACACACACACACACACACACACAGAGCTCAGGCACAAAGCATTCACACACACACACACAGAGCATCCACACACACACACACATACACACACACACACACGCACAGAGCATCCACACACACACACACACACACACACAGAGCTCAGGCACAAAGCATCCACACACACACACACACACACACACGCACAGAGCATTCACACACACACACAGAGCTCAGGCACAGAGCATCCACACACACACACGCACAGAGCATCCACACACAAAACATCCACACACACACACAGAGCTCAGGCACAAAGCATTCACACACACACACACACAGAGCATCCACACACACACACATACACACACACAGAGCTCAGGCACAGAGCATCCACACACACACACACACACACACACACACGCACAGAGCTCAGGCACAAAGCATCCACACACACACACACACACACACACACATGCACAGAGCATCCACACACACACACACACACACACAGAGCTCAGGCACAAAGCATCCACACACGCACAAATCATCCACACACATGCACAAAGCATCCACACACACATACACACGCACAGAGCTCAGGCACAGAGCATCCACACACACACACACACACACACACACACTAAGAGCATCCACACACACACACACAGAGCTCAGGCACAAAGCATCCACACTCACACACACTAAGAGCATCCACACACACACGCACAGAGCTCAGGCACAAAGCATCCACACACACACACACACACACACACACAGCTCAGGCACAAAGCATCCACACACACGCACACATGCACAGAGAATCCACACACACGCACACACACACACACACACACAGAGCTCAGTCACAAGGCATCCACACACACACACACAGAGCATCCACACACACGCACACAGCTCAGGCACAAAGCATCCACACACACACACAGAGCTCAGGCACAAATCATCCACACACACGCACAGAGCATCCACACACACACAGAGCATCCACACACACGCACAGAGCATCCACACACACACACACAGAGCATCCACACACACGCACAGAGCATCCACACACACACACACACACACACACGCACAGAGCATCCGCACACATGCACAGAGCATCCACACACACGCACAGAGCATCCACACACACACAGAGCATCCACACACACACACAGAGCTCAGGCACAAAGCAGCCACACACACACACAGAGCATCCACACACACACACGCACAGAGCATCCACACACACACACACACAAAGCATCCACACACACACACACACACACACACACAGAGCTCAGGCACAGAGCATCCACACACACACACACACACACACACGCACAGAGCTCAGGCACAAAGCATCCACACACACACACACAGCTCAGGCACAAAGCATCCACACACACACACAGAGCTCAGGCACACAGCATCCACACACACACGCAGAGCTCAGGCACAGAGCATCCACACACACACACACAGAGCTCAGGCACACAGCATCCACACACACACGCAGAGCTCAGGCACAGAGCATCCACACACACACACAAAGCATCCACACACACACACACACACGCACAGAGCATCCACACACACACACACAGCTCAGGCACAAAGCATCCACACACACACACAGCATCCACACACACACGCAGAGCTCAGGCACAGAGCATCCACACACACACACAGAGCTCAGGCACAAAGCATCCACACACACACACACAGAGCTCAGGCACACAGCATCCACACACACACGCAGAGCTCAGGCACAGAGCATCCACACACACACACAGAGCTCAGGCACAAAGCATCCACACACACACACACAGAGCTCAGGCACACAGCATCCACACACACACGCAGAGCTCAGGCACAGAGCATCCACACACACACACAAAGCATCCACACACACACACACACGCACAGAGCATCCACACACACACACACAGCTCAGGCACAAAGCATCCACACACACACACAAAGCATCCACACACACACACACACGCACAGAGCATCCACACACACACACACAGCTCAGGCACAAAGCATCCACACACACACACAAAGCATTCACACACACACACAGAGGGTGTCGAAACGCCTCGGCCTGAGGAATCACAGCCTGCTGGGCTTTAACACGTCCCTTTGGCAGCTGTTTAACATCTGGAATAACAGGCCATTCAGCTTCTTTCCCAATCAGTTACTCCAATGAGGCAAACAAGGGCGGGTCTAAGAATTCAAATCAGACCCATCTGTGTTTCTCTGGTAGTGGCTGTATGGAAATAGTTTAGAGGGTTATGAACAGATGACATCCATGGCTAACCGTGCAGGTGTCTGCTCATTAATCTTCTCCCTTTTTAACTCCATCTGTCACTTTCACAGAACATCAGGGATCCAAAGCCAGCTTTTTGAAATCTGACCTGCATCTGAAATCTGCTTCCCATCAACCCACATTCGGCAGGTGAGCTGACCCCAGGCAGTTCCTAAACCAGGGCTTCCCAACCCTGTCCCTGGAGTTCTCCCATCTAGAGGGTTTTCAGTACAATCCTAACAAAGCACACTTCATTCAAAGGCTAGAGATCTCATTGAACTGCTCATTAATAGAATCAAGGTGTGCCAAATTAGGGTTGAAATGAAAATTTACAGAATGGCAGGTCACCAGGAACAGGTTTTGGCAGCCCTGTCCTAAACTACTGGCACATTCAATGCTGAAACTGTTTTACAGCTGGCGTGTGTTCATTTGTAACCTGCACGATGGAACTGTTCCATGACATCATGCTAGCTTATTGTAGAATACTGTTTTAACTGAGGAACAGATGCCTGATGGTTCTTTATATGCTAACTGGTTAACGAGCCTGCACTGATATTCATGATATAGCATGGTAAAATAGAATTCCCTTCGCTAGCATAAACGGCAAAAATGTCCGGGGTCTGTAACCCTGCTCTGGAAAGCCACACGCTCTCCTGATTTTTGTTTTTGCCTTAAAGTCAGCACCCCATTCAAGTACTGGGATCACTCTCAAGCCATCCATATAAAAAAACATTTTTTTGGATTAAGGATTAGTATTCTGTGACTTTTAAACTCTAAGGTGTTATATGAAATGACACACCAAAATTATTCTACCATGGAAGACAACATAAGCTGCTTTACCCTAAGGACAATTTTTAAATATATTTGTGTCAATATGTATCTTGATCAGTATCCTCTGAAAGAAAAAGAAAAACAGGGAAGATGGAAGGAAAATGTACACAAAAGGCATATTTGGAGAATATGAATAGCGCAGAAGAACTGGAAAAGGACGTCCATTTTATGCCAAAATGGCATCCATTTCAAACATCTCAAGTCTTACCTGTGCAGGTGTTGGCCTGTAGCTTGTACCCAGTGGAACACGCACACCTGTAGCTGCCCAGGGTGTTCTCACAGCGCCCGTTAGCACAGAGGCTGGGGGCCTGGCGACACTCGTCTACGTCTGCACAAAAAAAACACAGCGCATTTCAAGGCAAGCGATCGACGCGTCGCCGGGCGCACGTCGAAGGCTCGAGAGAACTCTTACCGAGACACTGCGTTTGCTGCGGGCTGCTTTGGAAGCCGGCGGGACAAGTGCAGCGGAAGCTTCCGGGGGTATTCTGGCACTGGCCGGGGGAACAGAGCCGCGGGGTCTGGACACACTCGTTCACATCTGCAGGGGGGCGGGGGGCACGCGATTGTCGGAGAGCGCACGAGCGTTAGAGAGCACACGCAACAGACGCTCTTCAGCTCAGAGGAGGAGGAAACGGTCAGAAATCAGCAGCCCCTGGGCCAGGTGTGACAGTGTAGCGTGGGGAACATTTTGACATGACTATTACATTGGTGGTGTTACAACGAATACAATACTTCATTTTGCACTCCTTGCCCATACGCGGATGGCGGAAAACTTTGACTTTGCTAGAATTAGCGATAGAACCCTCTAGGGGGCGCTGACAGTCAGGAGGGCTTTGTGCGGGGAAATGGTGAACCACTTTGTCTTTTATGTTGCATGAAAAAAGCACACAAGGGAAGCATAGCAAAATACGTTTTTCAACAGAGGATCACTCTGGAGAACAGGCCAATGTTTCATTATCCCAGCAAGCGGATTGAATTCTGTAGAACAGCAAATATGAAGGGGAGCAGCGCACTTAAACTTAAGCTGGAGAGGAGGGACTTCCTGTCAGTATAATGGACACAGTTAATGGTGGCAGTAATATCAGCACCATTGCACACTCTCTGAAGAAATCTACTACGCATCTGACAGATACTATTTTCAAATTCTGTATTGGTAATACAATTGCGTCTCAAGAGCAAGAAATAGCCTAGCAGTGTGTTGTGTTTCAGTTGATTATCTGCTCTTAGCAAAGTGTTTCTACTAAGAGGTTTACAGAAGATAATGGATTCAAGTTTACCAGTGTCATTTTTGAAAATAGTCATGTCCAGGTTAATGGACCTCTTGCTATGTTCCTCTGTAAAGAACAGAATTGACATACTGCAATAAATCCTCAAATTCCTTCCAAAATAAGCAGTATGGTGTCTATGTGCCTAAACCACAAAAATTTTTGTAAAGAAAGAACTATGGATGCATTCATTTTTTCAGCGACCCATAAACAGATTTGCATAGTTTGGTTCACATGCTGTGCTGTAGTACCTATGCAGCTGGTGCCCAGGGGTCCTGCCCGGTATCCTGTGGGACAGGTGCATCTGTACCCCCCGTCTGTGTTCTGACACTGGCCGCGGTCACAGGGTGGGGGAGTTCTCCTGCACTCGTCCACGTCTGGAAGGGGGGGGGTGGGGTGGGATGGTGGACGGTTGGGTAGGGAAAGGAAAGTTGTACTGAGGTTAACAGACGGGACCAGGAGGCGGACGGGATTTGAGCGCAGAGAACATGGGAGCGTCCGTACGCAAGCCCTCAGACAACAGAGAGAGAGAGAGCAGCAGGTTCATGACTGTACAGGAGGCCCAGGGAACCTTCACTAACCTCAGATAGATTCATCTGTAGGAGCACCAAGTTACACAATGCATCAGCAGCACAGGGCTGAAACAAGCATTCCCTGGTGAACAGAGCTACATAAAGACAACGAATATATTTTTAACACATATGGCCTGTTTTAGAAAATATTTAACCTGCTGTATTTTTCTTTATTTTACTGCAAAAAAACGAGGAGAGACAGTTTGTTCTTATAGGGGTTTTCTTCCTTATTCAGAGAGGGTTGCCGACAGAGAGGGGATCACAGTATAGAAAGTGGCATCACCTTTTCACTGGGGAATCTCGAAACACTGAAGCATTACTGACACAAACTGATCAATAATGGTAATTCAGGACTAACTTTGAAAACACATTGGCACGGACATTCACAACACATCTGTTAGTCTAAACGCTCCACATAAGTTCATGAAAAAAGAAAAAAAAAAGGTATCCAGTATTTCTTGTATATTAAAATCTTAAATGGGTCATATTTACCTGAAAGGCTAAAAGGAGGCTAAAGGTTTCTGACTACACTCAGCACAATGATCGGTGGCTGTATTACGGTAGTGTATTCTGATTGGCCAGTCTTGGGAGTACTGTACTCTGTGTGGTCAGGGGTGCCACACGTGGGCAGTGTGGCGTGGCCTCACCTTGGCACCGCCCCTGCTGGGCGTTCAGCTGGTAACCAGGGTTACAAACGCAGGTGTGCTTCCCGTCCGGCAGGTTCACGCAGCGACCCGACCCACAGATCCGGGGGTCGGCCTCACACGCACGTAGCGCTGGACAACCAGAACACACACAGAGTTCCCTTCACACATGACACCACAACACACACAGAGTTCCCTTCACACATGACATACACAACACACACAGAGTTCCCTTCACACATGACACCACAACACACACAGAGTTCCCTTCACACATGACATACACAACACACACAGAGTTCCCTTCACACATGACACCACAACACACACACAGTTCCCTTCACACATGACACCACAACACACACACAGTTCCCTTCACACGACACCACAACACACACAGAGTTCCCTTCACACATGACATACACAACACACACAGAGTTCCCTTCACACATGACACCACAACACACACACAGTTCCCTTCACACAACACCACAACACACACACAGTTCCCTTCACACAACACCACAACACACACAGAGTTCCCTTCACACATGACACCACAACACACACACAGTTCCCTTCACACAACACCACAACACACACACAGTTCCCTTCACACAACACCACAACACACACAGAGTTCCCTTCACACACAACACCACAACACACACACAGTTCCCTTCACACATGACACCACAACACACACACAGTTCCCTTGACACATGACACAACACACACAGAGTTCCCTTCACACATGACACCACAACACACACAGAGTTCCCTTCACACATGACATACACAATGTTTCTAACAACGACAAAACAACAACAACAACAATAATATTAATAATAATAATAATAATAATAATAATAATAATAATAATAATAATAATAATAACAGCAACAATAACTTTATTTCTATAGCACATTTTCATATAAGGATTGTAACCCAAAGTGCTTCACATAGAAAGAACACACAAATATATTGTATAAAAAGACACTCTCCATTCCACAACCTGAACCTATTCCACATAATCTCACATAATGGAATTACAGTGCAGTCTGTATTTGGACAGTGACACAATTTTTGTTGTTTTGTCTCTGTACAGATTAGATTTGAAACTAAATAATGGATATGAGGTTAAAGCTCATAGGAGGTTCAATGTTATTTCATTTCCAATCCAATGTGCTGGAGTGCAGAGCCAAATCAACAAAAATTGAGTCACTGTTCAAATACTTACGAACTGCAATGTATACTGAGAAACACAACTGTGGTGTGGGGATGGCTGGTTTAAGCAGCCACACCTGCCCTGGGTCAAGCTAATTAGACCTGGCCAATTGGATAATTGGTTAAGAATTAGATGATTGGCCAGGCTAATTGGACCCGGGGGCAGGAATGGCTGCACCTGTGCGTAGTGAGGTAATCAGTGCGCACAGGTTAAATCTGCCATCCCCACTCACATGAAGGAGCCTCTCTGTCATTACAGTGTTTTAACATCTGCTCCTTGGCAGTAACATCTTGCCAACCCTTGTAAAATAAATGTGGACTTTTTGAACATCATCTCCCTGTGTCTCTGTGCTGGAAGGCCCCTTGGAAAGCCACTTCGGTGGCCTGTGGCAGGCGTGTTTGCCACAACAACGTTTATTTATTTATGTGACATTGCTCGCATGCGCTGTCACATGAATCGACAAATTTAACATCCAAAACAATCTTTAGCTTTCTGAAACAGTCAGCCTCACTTCCAGGTGACGAAAGTAGGTGGCAGTATCGATACATGTGCTGTTCTGGGGATAAAGAAATAAAAACATTTCCTCAACTTCAGAAAAAAAACTGTTGCTGTTCTACTTTGCTGGTATAGTTTAGTTTAGATCACAAATACTGCAGTATATTTTATCCACAATCACACTCGACCTTACCCTACCCTACCCTGGTCTGCCATCTCTTTTTTAATATTTTTAAATATAACCCTTTTTAACTTATGACGGGGGTTCCTGGGAAGTCTTTCAGCCTGACTGGGGGACCCTGGATCAAAACCAGATGACAACCCCTGATGTATGTGAATGAATATGCAGTCTGTGGTGAAAGATTCAAGTGACTAAATATAAAAATACTTAAATATACTTGTGTACAGAGTGAACTGAAATCTGCCTCTTTCCGTCAAGTTTGAGTTCTAATTCTGTAAGAACAGATGACCATTGTCTAAAAATACTGCTATGAAGTTCATGGTAGAAACATTTGTCAAGAAGTTTTCTTCAAAAGAACTTAAAAAGAACATCCTGCAGCTCCTCTTGTATTAAATATGACAGAGTAAATCCCACACTTGAGTATAAGAACTCTGGCCTGGAATCAATAGATTTTTTCCATTGAAATTTTTTTTCTTGAATTTTCGTTATTGCTCAGCCAGTTTTTAAGGAAGAATGATGGAACACTGGCCTGTGCCTGGATATATGTTACCATCAGGCACTAGCACGCCTGTTTACCATCTGCTGAAAAACACGGTCCTGTAGCCATAAAATGGCACAGCGTAGCTTTTACCAGCCAGCGCCATTTACTTATGTACTCACCACTAGAGCATCTGAGCAGAGAACTCAAGGAGCTGGGACAGAGAGGGTGTGGCAAGCGTGTTTGGCCAGGTGTAGAGGGTGTGGCATGCGTGTTTGGCCAGGTGTAGAGGGTGTGGCATGTGTGTTTGGCCAGGTGTAGAGGGTGTGGCAAGTGTGTTTGACCAGGTGTAATAGGTGTGGCATGCGTGTTTGACCAGGTGTAATCCAAAATCACAGTACCAATCTTTGTTTTTTAATAAAGAATGTAAAAAAAGAAGTTTTAATTCATATTCCATAGTTTCCATGGTAGTCAAGACCTGGTATTAACAGTTGGGTTTTTTGTCAAAGGACAGTACAACAAATCTAGTTGCTCTTGTAGTTGACCTTCGCAACTGTGAAAATCCCATTGCATTCTACTGCCTTACTCTGAGCCAGAACAAGGAGTAGAGACAGAGTGTCACACAAGCCAAGCGTTCAACAAGCCACATCCAGATTTCACATTCAGGCAGTAAATGAATAGGCATATGGACAGGTTTTACACAGCTGTGACTGAATGGCTTTTGGATAGGCTGGACACAGGAGTGACTGAATGGCTTTTCGATTGCTGTGACACAGCTGTGACTGACTGGCTTTGGGATAGGTTGGACACAGGAGAGGCTGAATGGCTTTTGGATAGGTTGGACACAGGAGAGGCTGAATGGCTTTTGGATAGATTGGACACAGGGGTGACTGAATGGCTTTTGGATAGGTTGGACACAGGAGAGGCTGAATGGCTTTTGGATGGGTTTGACACAGGGGTGACTGAATGGCTTTTGGATAGATTGGACACAGCTGTTACTGAATGGCTGTTGTGTGGGTTTGACATAGAAGTGACTGAATGGCTTTTAGATTGTGTTATGACCCATTTTTAGAGATGCTTTGCTTCCATTCTTTTGTTGGCAGACGGAATTGGCAACAAGCAAATTAGACCAGAGACACTATTAATTTATGGGAAAAGATAGGCACCTGGAAAACAAAATGGGCCAAAATTAAATCATCTCAACAGCAGACCCCTCAGTATTTTAAAGAGAAAAGTAATTGTGAATTAGAAAACAATAGGGATTATGCACATAACTGTATCAGTCACTTAAAATAAGAAAATGGGAAATAAAGAATTTTGCCCATTCTTGCTTTGATGAAAGTAAGGAAAGTAAATGATTTTACACTGGGGAACAAACTGTTGCTCAGGAAGCACTCTTCACATTTGCTCACCTTTGCACCAGCAGCATGAAAGGCAGTTGGGGGATCACAGTGGGTACACCTACACACAGGTGCTGAATGACTGCACACAATCCTGCTACTGTACACACTGGGGCAGGGTCGCGGTACACCTACACACAGGTGCTGAATGACTGCACACAATCCTGCTACTGTACACACTGGGGCAGGGACGCACTCTTTAAGCTCAGCCTGATCTTGCACAACCAGGCCTCTGTGGAGAGTATAAAACACCAGGCCAAGCCGCCCTGACACCGTCACCCCGCAGAAGGGGGAGCAGGGGGAGGCCTGGTCTTCTGAGAGGAGGGACCCACTGTGGAGGAAGCCTCTGAAGTGGGACCAAAAATTTAAAAAAGAAAATCCTAAAGGAAAAAGCTCCAAACTTAGTGCCATGCCCCCAGCTTGCTAACCTGGAAGGCTTGCTCTTCAGCCCTCCCGAACAAAAAGGAACTTGCAACGGGGGAAACAGGACTGGGACGACACTGCCAAAAACCAAGAACAAAACAGCCTGCTTTTCAAGGCTTTGCATTATGCTGAAAATGTGAAATTTCCAGAGCGATTAAATGCCTTGAGTTCTTTAATCACATTCTTTTCTTCAGATTGGATTGGATTGTTTCAAACATTTATGGAAGAATGAAAGGCTTTTGTCTTGCAGGGAAATGGTGAACCACTCAAGCAAAAATCAAGTGGGAAGGTTGAGGAGGCATTAAGAAGGATTACCATTAGCAAAACATAACCTCTGACTATCAAAGAAAAATAACACTGGGAACAGGGAAAGGCAACCAACAGAAACCAGGAAATGATACCTAACGCATGTGCTGAAGGCATACAGTATACCTAATGAATGATGCTCCTACCAATGCAAACTTCAGTAGTCAGAATGTTGTTAATAAATCGCTGAGAGTGTTGAAACAGGCTGCGGGTCAACCGTTTTTCTTCACAACAGTGAAGTGTAACATGATGATTGCGGCTGCTGTGTATATAAATAGTGCTACTTCAGTTCCGTCTGAGACAGACAGCGTACCTGGCCTGGGTGGAGCTGGACGGGGCGTGGCTGGAACGAGGAGGGGCCTAAAGGGCTGTCCATCACTTCGCGTGGCACCGGTTTGCTGTGGAAGGATTGCTGCTAAAAAGAAAAGGACATGATTGATCTGAGAAAGCGCAGCAGATATCAGTCTATGGTGGCATTTCAGTTTAGCAAAACAGATAAGAGTTGTAATACTCCTGTTATTTACTAAATCTGTTAAGACAATAACAACTTGTGAAACTGTGACAAATCTTTAGACACCCTTTCAGAGATTGCATTTAATTCCTGAACACAGAAGGGCTCCTTCAGATTCTGTGAAATAACAGAGGATGTCTTTTTTTAATAAAAGATTTGTGCTTGTGTGGAAATGACAGAGGTTCATCTGGTTAATTCTTTCTAAAGAGCATCTGAACTTTAAGGAAAGCTCAAAGGCTAGCAGAGCTCAGCCAGCTATGACTACCTGCGGTGTTTCACCTCCAATAGCCTCCAGGGGGCACTGCAAACCATGCAGTTCAGTTTGGTTTAAGTAATGTGAATTAATGATGTAATTGTGCGTTATAATTTTTTTCTTTGGTTTGAGTAACAGTTAATATCAAGTTATTTTGCTTCTGTGAATGGGATCACTGGCATTGGCATGATCTTCCCTGGTTTTATTTTGTTTAACAAAACTTCACAATGCTGTTGCCATGATTTCTTAGCCATAGCATAGCATGTTTAAGCTATTTAGCTACAGGTTCAATGTGAAATTAAAAGTGGTCCATAATAAATGCTTAGGCAATGTTTAATTGAAATTCTGACAGAAGAAAATTCAACCAAATTTCTCTTATGAGATTCGTTAAAAGTCCATTTTTGAAATAAAAAAGAAAAGCGACAGCCCTACTCTGTACCTTCCACAAAAGAACAACTTGTGAGAAATGTGTGATTAGTACATCCTGATCCTTCTCTTCCATTGCAGTGGTAAACTGCAGAAATTGGCAGTACACCCCGCACAAAGCGCACGGCTCTTAAAGGCAATGAGACGAGGTCAGTTGATTGGCTAAGAATGAATCAAGCTGCAACACACCCACTGATAAGAGACTCATCCTAATCCAGCCCATTTCCCATCTGTGCCGCACACTTTGAGCTGTGGGCGCCTCACCTGGTCACTAAAATACCAGCATTCAACAGCCACACTCCGTGCGCCCATGTGCTGCGCCAATGACCGAGAAATAGAGCCCACGGTACCATGAATATTTAAAACATCCTTGGAATCAATACATTACCTCTCTGGGCACTGCCAGCTGGCTGCTGGGGCCTACTCTGAGCGGTGTGGCTGCCTGCGCTGGACGGCAGCTGGGGTCTACTCTGAGCGGTGTGGCTGCCTGTGCTGGACGGCAGCTGGGGTCTACTCTGAGCTGTGTGGCTGCCTGCGCTGGACGGCAGCTGGGGTCTACTCTGAGGGGTGAGGGAGGCCCCCGCGGTGCCCAGCTGCTCTTGCGCCCTCTGGTGGAAATTGTTTGCCGAGGCTGAGTATTGGTATCCAGGCCCAGCTGGGCAGATCTCCTTAAAGCCATCTGTAAACAAACACAACGGCAAGCTCAGGAGTGTGTTCATACAAGAACATTGCTGGAGTTTAAGAGCTCCGTGAATTATGCTTGCAGGCTCTGACATGCACACATTGACGTGCGCGCTCTGACGTGCACACTTTGACGTGCACGCTCCGACGTGCGCGCTCACCCGAGCCGAAGTACGGGCACTTCTCGCAGCTCCTGCCCCAGGCCTTGCCCACTCGGCTGCAGCAGCAGATCTGCTTGGTGATGTTCCTCAGGATGGGCAGGGTGCAGGTCCCCTGGCTCACGATGCGGTAGCACTGCCCCTTGTCCTCCGAAATGACCTTCTGGGCTGCGGGGCGGGCAAGCGAGAAAGCGTGTGAGGGGTGGAAGGGGTGGAGGAAGCGCCCCACTCATGGGGCAGAGGGGACCGGGGCAGCTGCTTCCTCCCTGTCCTCAAGCTACCATTCTGTTTCCCTGGAACTAGATGCATTCACATGACATTTTTTTAGGAAGTAGCCTCCATTACAACTGGCTCTTTCTGATATGTTCTTTCCACCTCCCTATCCGTTGTGCAATAGTTCTGTCAGGAGGTTGCAAGGGGATTTTCGCCACAGTTACTGCCAGTTGCTCAGGCTGTTACCATACTACCTGCAATCATGGCTTGAACCTACAACTATCAGGCCAAGGCTGCACTCATAGTGAAAACCTTTGCAAACTGAGATCCAATTAGGAGCACCATACTGTAAGAGACTCACAGAGACATTCCAAATTTTAAGTGAGCCTCAGCTGAACACCTATCAAACCCACAGTGAATTCCCTTCGCCGGTGAAGGGTCCTGATATCCCCCTTACAAGTGGAGCGCTCAGTTGAATTTGTAAGCTAAGCTCATTACTGACCTCCCCTCTGTTAATTTGGGAGAGTAATGAGGACCCCCTCTGAAAAACACTATGAGAGCTGCTGCATCTTTTCACCCATCAATGCACCAATTGAGCTCGGGCACAATGATCACATGACCATGGCTAAGGGCATACCACCCCGCAGGGCTGTTGGCCAGGGTCAGCACTGGCAAGGTCCGGATTTCATACCCGACCATGGGGCCCATCCACACGCAGGAACAGCGCCTTAACAGGAGGAGACACACAACAGACTCCTCTCTTTACCCTGTCAGGACCCAAGCATGCCAGCCGGCCAATCAGAGTTGGCATCTTAATTAAAGAGCCTTCATGGCTGCAACTGAACAAGTGGACAGGTGATGTGCTCACTACCTCTTCAGCTACATGAGCAAACACCTGAGCTGAGCAGCTTTTGCTAAAGATTGCCATGGTAATCAAGGGTCTATGTAACAGACTGAGATTGGTGCAGTTTCCCAGCAGCTGCTGAAAGGGAGATGATGAATTTGAGAACATCAAGAGAACTTCCTGGTCTCCTGCCAGGACACTAAAACATCATCACTCTTTCATTGAAGCCAGAGAGGAGCTCTCCACCAATCACACGGTATGTTGGTAACAACAAATAGAACAAAGCCATTTGTAATTGGTGGATGCCTTCTAGTTATAGTCCCTTTTGTGATAAGGGCTCTTGGATATATAGCCAGAAAGTATCCACCAATCATCGTCGTGGTTGCTCCGTTTTTGACTTCTAACACAGTCTGTGATTGGTGGAGCTTCTCTCTGGTTTCTATGCAGAAGGTGACAACACCAACATTCCACCCATTTTATTATCCTTGGTCTCATAGATATGGGGAAACTGAAGCTTGAGACTGGCCAATGAGGAGGAATATTTCATCACCTGCTCCTGTGGGAACATGCAGCCTTGTTCACACTGCTATGAAATCCCTACATGACCCGCCTTATTTCATAATGATGGAATTTTGACTCGGTGTGAACTTGGTTTAAAGAGGATGCATTCCACGTGATCCAGGTTTGCATAAACCAAACAGACCAGATTTAAACAGTTTTCCAAATGGACAAGTTGATAAATGAACTTTTTTCCCAGCCTTATTAGTGTAGTTGGGAAAAGGACACAAGGGATGTAGCAGCTGTTCACAACGAAGTCTGTAAATAAGAAGCCATATCTTGTGCAGATGTGAACAGGTCTTGCTTGCCACCATGTTCCCCAATAGTCTGATTAATGGTTTCCATCCAATAAACCCCTGCAAGCCACATTTTTAAAAGCGTCATATGATTAATACTGAATTCATCGTTCACTGAGATTTGGCCTGGTCCGAGCAGCCGTTTTTGAGCTAACAGGACGGTTGCTATATAACACAACACCTTTCGCTAATGTGCACTCGTACCGTAGATGGCCTCTTCTCCCTGTGTGGGACTGATGGAGTGAGCACAGGAGAACATCGACAGGACAAACCTTCTCATGCCAAACACCATGTGCGGACACACCAGTGACGCCGAGGGGTCAAAGGGCGGGGACACGGAAAGGAGAGTTTGAGAGCATTCAGGTGGCCTTTCGGCGAGAGGGTCATGATTTAATGTGTACCCAGACGGGTAACAAGATGCGTAAGACAGACAAGAGCTTTCCGCAGTCCAGCGGGTCGAAGCCAGAAGCCAAGGGGAGGGGGCGAGATGGAGAAAGCGAGCGCTTGACCCCCCCCACCCCCCCCCGCCCCGTCGGGGAGCTGGGCCTGCTGGTCCAGGCTTTTCCAGGCGCAGGGTTTAGCGGTGAAGCGGAAGGTAGCAGCAGCACAGGCAAGCCTCGGCACAGTCACAGGCACAGCCCAGCCCAGCCGGCATTGCTCAGGCCCGGCGCAGTCACAGGCACAGCCCAGCTGGCATTGCTCAGGCCCGGCGCAGTCACAGGCACAGCCCAGCCCAGTCGGCATTGATCAGGCCCAGCAGCCCTCACAAATGCCCGATGGAATAAGCCGACTGAGAGCATCACTGACCTGTGTGCAGAACTGTGTGTGCGTGTGTGTGTGTGAGAGAGTGTGTGTGTGTGTGTGTGTGAGAGAGTGTGCGTGTGTGTGTGTGTGTGTGTGAGTGTGCTCAATGTTTGTGTGGGTGTTAGGTATTTTACATCAAGGTGTAAAAAAAAATCCAGAAAAAAAGCTTGTAGATGTGACTTCAGATGTGTAATATTCTGTCAGTATAACTGTAGATGTGAGTGTAGATATGACAGCAGATGTGTAATATGCTGTCAGTATAACTGTAGATGTGAGTGTAGTAGTGACTGCAGATGTGTAATACGCTCTCAGTATAACTGTAGATGTGACTGTAGATGTTTATACGCTTTCAGTATAACTGTAGATGTGACTAGACATGTAATACACTGTCAGTATAACTGTAGATGTGACTGTAGATGTTTATACACTGTCAGTATAACTGTAGATGTGACTAGACATGTAATACACTGTCAGTATTACTGTAGATGTGACTGTAGATGTGCAATATGCTGTCAGTATAACTGCAGATGTGACTGTAGATGCCTAATAGGCCGTCAGCATGCGGCTTCGGTGTTCTGTGCTGCTTCAGCTCGGCTTTATTCCTGCTGCCGTCATGCCAACCCGGCGATAGAGCACATTCACCTCCTGGTCAGGGCCCCCGTACTTACAGACACAGATCCCGTGAGACGCGTCCAGTAAATATCCCGTCCTGCACACGCAGGAGTGGCTCCCGCGAGTGTTGACACAGTTTCCGTTCTCGCAAAACCCAGGCTGCAAACACTCATTAATATCTACATGGGAGGGAAAGACTGCCGTCACATCCCTGGAAGCAGGGGATTCTGGGAGTCCCCTCTGGGTGCAGGGCCGGGATTTACACACAGCTGGGGATGCTCCTTAACACTGGAACAAGGCTAACTGTGCCACTGATGTTTCTCTCTTACAGTGTGATCATCTTTCGTGCAGAATTTCTGTGGCAGTGATGTCAAACAGTCCTGGAGGGCCGCAGGGTCTGCATGTATCTGTGGTTTCCTTTCAATCAGCAGCCAATTAAATCCTTGAGAACAAGGAGTGGGGATTCTTTAGCCAATCAGTGACTTCAATGAATAAGGAAAACAACAGGCACTGCAGCCCTCCTGGACAGGACTCTAGTAGCAGCAGCAGAAATAATAATAATAATAATAATAGTGATAAAACAGTGCAAGTTCATCTCTGAATGGAAGGTACACAAAGACAGGGCCCTAAAAGACTTCATAATGAGTGGGGTGGGGGTAGGGTGGGGGTGGGGCTGACTGAACTCAACCACCACTGAAGTTTATGAGATGCACATCTAAGTGGGGAAATGATAATCCTATAATTACAAGTTCCGCATGCAGCTGGTGCTATCTAAATCTTACTGATGTTTATTACATACACATAGGTATATACACATTCTGATTAAAATCAACGAGGTCTTACAATTAGCTGGAATCTGTTCTAGGCATAAAACATTGTGTACCTTAATGTTTGATCCAAATAAAACTGTTGTAACAAGGGAGGTATATTTTATGTGACAGTAAGTTCAGTCCGCACATCATTAAATCAGATCATTAAAAAAACAAAAAAAACAAACAAACACAGTTTTAGAATGACAGCACCAAACCATTTGTTTTAGTGCTACCAGTTGAAAACAAGTCATAGATAGGGTTATTCGAAATGCCCTGTTATTCAAACCTTTGGCATGATCAGACATCCGCTTGGTAATATGATTCTAAATTTATAACCACGCTTAATATTGCATGTCTGGTCAGGTGCAATAAAAAGCATGTATTTGGGGGTCATTTTACAGTTTTGTAATTGGAAACTATACTTGCTTTGAGATGCAGCACTGTACATATAATACCTCACATACCTTTAGCGAACAGAGAATCCGGCCCCTAACTGAAAATCCTCAGTTGACCTGGATCATATTTTTAACAGCTCAGCTCTACAGTGAGTTACTGTTCTCATTTTGCATTTACAGCTGGCTCAAACTGGAAAGCTCAAGAGGAGAACACCGGAGGGACACAGAGACTGAGAGGAAGGTTGCAGGCGGACTCCCGCCGTCTCCACGGTAACACTGCCTCACCCGGAGAGCTCGGATTTAGAGCCCTTAATGACGGGTTTGGGTCTGTGAGGTGTACACACACAGAGCTCTCTAATAGGCCATGTTGGTTAATCCGTCGGGCAGCTGTTTTGTGATGCGCCTGCCTGCTTTTTAATTAAAGGTCACCTGCGGCTGCTGGCTCCACATAATAAAGCCAGTTCCGCATAATTAGAAGTGACACGTGCGCCATGTGTTTACCAAAAACAAAACATCTGATGATGCACTCTGTTAAGCCAAGCCCACTTCTACCATTAAGAACATCTTAAAGAAATGGCAGGTCATAAGATGTGATAATTAAGGGAGACAGTGCACCCGTGCTTGTATGGAAAGAGCAATGACCCAGTCAAACGGGTTCAGCTCCAGAAATCATCAGCCACTCCATCCAGGTGGGGTCATTATCAATAACCAAAAGCCTATGGCCCAGCAGAGAGCGGTGATCAGGTGTGATGGGGAATGTGGTCCGTCCAACATAGTGCTTAAACTTGCACACAGCCCACATGACAGCCCACAGATCTCTACCGAAAGTGGACTGCTGCTCCTGAGCTTTGGCTAGAGCCTGGCTGGCACAGGCAACAGCACATTCAAGTTCCTGGATATCCTGTGCCAACGCTGCCCCCCACAGACTCTTTAGGGGAATCAGTGTAAATCCTGAAAGAGACAGAAAAGTTAGGCAGCATCACAGTAGGGGCAGACGTGAGCACCCCCTTCAGGCACTGTGAGTAGCTGCCTCAAACAGTCCATTAAATTGGCACATTTCACCCCTGTCAGGCGATGCAAGGGCACTGCATGTTGTGAAGTTTTTAAACTGCCGGCAGTATGACCACAGGCCCTTACCTCTGAGGGGGGGCAAGGAGACGCCCAGGCCTTAACCTTGTGTTCTTCCGGTTGGGCTGAAGGCCATGACAGGTCCATAGATACACCACGCGACCTGGAAGGTGGCATTTCTGACAGCTGAGTTTTAGGCCAGCTGACTGTATCCTGGATAACAGCTCCTCCAGGTGGGCAAGGTGGTCCTCAGATGTGTGCCTATGAATGAACATCCAGGCAGACCATGCAGATGTGCCATAGCAGGTCCCTGAGGGTTGGCTCTATCGTACGCTGAAACGCAGCCGGATAATTATTCAGGCCTGAGGAGTGGCCCGGGACAGGTACAGGCCCCGCCCAGTGGAGAAGGCCGTGTTCTCCCTGACTCCTGTAGCCACCTCCACCTGCCAGGAGGCGACTGAAGAGACGAGCGTGCTAAACCAGGAAGAGTCTGCCAGGTTGTCAAGGATGTAACCCACCCACATCGCCGGCGGTAGTTGATGCAGAATCTCCACTGCAGGAGGAGCCCCAGGGAGGCCCAGGGAGGCCCAGGGGTAGCAGCCCTCTGAGATGCCTCCATCAGCCCTGGACCTCCGCCTCTTGTCAACGGTCACATGACCGGTGGCTGCTTCGGATGAGAAGGGTCCCACAGTCAGGAGCGGCCTGCGTGTGGCTCTCAACGCTGGGTCCGGGCCAGCGAGGAAGCGGGAGAACAGCTTCTCCCCCTGCTCGACACGCCCGTAATCTGGGGAAGCTTCCTGGACAAGCCAGCGAATGTCAGCAGCATAAACAAGGCTTTCTGGAGGAGCATGCAGGAAGACCAAACCAGTCGATATGCGTCTGTCCGGAAGCCTCCCTTTAACTGCCGTGTAATCTGACCAAACGGCAGCAGGAAGGCTGTCGCCTAATAGAAAAGCCGCTTTGCTTAATCGAGTGGGGAGAACCCTCACCAGTTCACCGTATTAGTCACCGCTGTTTCCAGAGAGCGCCTTCACAGGAACTCCAAACTGCCTTGCCCCGCTGGGGAAGCCCTGGTCTCCAGGGAAGGGAGAAGGCAAGCCGATCCTCAATTCCCCTGCCAGGAGAGAATTCTCCGAACCTCCCCGAGAAGACAACCTTTTTTTGTCTCAGAACCACACGTCTGACAAAGTTTGCGTGCAAAACTACCCATACCGTATCTATCTATACTGAGAAAAGCTAACCTGCAAGCCATAAGGCACAAATAATGACACCAAACTGCACTGACGCGTTCATGTTTCCAGCAGCACTTAATAAAACAGCGCTGCCACCTGTGCTATCGAGCTCCTGGCGTTTGCCTAACAGCCACCTCTTCAGGCGCTTTTCCTACATAGGGCCGAACCGTTACCAGAGCCACTTCATGCCGTTCCGCGCTGCTCAGTACTCACGGGAACGATTACCGTTTCTGTTTCCACCGTCGGGCTGCTACAACCAGGACTAGGAAGTATCTAAGAAAAACTAATGAGGACAGTAAGTGACGCGGTGGATCAGCGACGGCGTCCCGTTGTGAATGTAATAAATATGCGCCAGTTGTTGGAGTCGCTCCCCATACAATTTCGTTTTTGTTATGTTATGTTTTGTAGGCTGACGAAATGGACGAGGATTCTGTGTATTTTGGTCTGTTTTTGGTTTTTCTTTTTAGCGTATCCTCCACTGACCATCACTGTTACATGCATCACAAAAACTATTACACTACTAACTAACGCTTACGTTACAGTGTGAAATATCCACATTATATAATACCACTAACCTATTTAAAGACACTCAATCCAAAAATAACGTGTATAACCAAAATATTTTGAGCAGTAATACTTACATAGAAATTATGAAATTTTATCTGTGTTCAGTAGATGGAGACAGTAAATCAACAAGTTCAATCCGCTTCTGTTTTGCTCCAGAAAACGATGTCAGCTTGGTCTATCAGCAAATATATGGCTTAGCTATGCCCAGTCCTCAATAATAATAACATTTTCCATGAAATTATGAAAAATTGTTAACAACGTTTCCTTAGGTGCAGCGTCTTTTACTGCTAACACAAAGTGAATACGATGATAAGAAAATTTTCGGTTACGCTGACCTATAAAACACTATTCCAAAAGCAGAATTAGACATGTTTCACATCGTTAGAAAGCTTATACTCTCGCCTACTGAATAAACGAATTGTCAATCAAGCCAGACTGTACTAAAACGGGCGACAATGCCGTAAACGATACGTGTGGTGTTATGCACAGCTAGTTTTAACGTACCCAGGCATCACAAATGCGCGAAATGTATTCATAAACCGATTGTCCAAGACAATATATGACCACTCAGTCTCAAAAGGGA